>NW_024962262.1:11031067-11110319 GCF_019238085.1 Lagopus leucura
GAAGGAAGGAAGGAAGGAAGGAAGGAAGGAAGGAAGGAAGGAAGGAAAAAAATCACAACAGGAAGGAATAGAATTTCTATGAATGCATTGTGAATATGAGAACTGCTGCTGGTCTTATACTCACACAAGTATGCCAACAGTCTTGCAAAAGTACACCTGTGCCAGCCCTGGCAAATGACATACTTGCAAATGACAACATGGCATTTTCCACAGACAACCAACCACACATACAGCTCCTCAGGAGATTTCAGACTCGTTTTACAGTGAAGATGTGAAAGATCAGAGACTGATCTCCTTTACTGTAATACATTCGGAGCTCTTCTGTCATCTTTATGTGGCTGAAAGGAAACAGAAGATAGGAAAGAGTGAATTAAGTTGGAAGAGATCCCAGGATGAAAAGATCTATTTTAAACTTTTTTGTTTTTGTGATTGTCCTTTCAACACTGCATGGGTCTTTTTACTTCTCATGTAGTATGATGCCTTATGGTGACAAAGATCAGTGGGGTTTCCAGTGTATTGGTGTGCAACTTGTGGAGAGCTCCAGGTCTGCCAAGAGAATGGGCAGGCAGGGGATTTCCCTGGCTGGATGGACAGACCCTGAGACACGTACAGCATTTGAACTGTCCTAACAGCAGCACTTTCACAAGTGAGCAGCATGATTCCACAACTCCTGGATTTCATAGCATCATAGCATTGTTGAGGTTGGAAAAACCATTAAGTTCATCCAGCTCAACCATCAACCCATGCCTGTGTCCATTCTAGACCATGTCACTCACTGTGACTAATTTCACATCTATTCTATTAAAAATAATATTTCTGTTGCCCTCATGCCCAACATTTCCTGGGCAACTTCAGATTTTCCCCCTGAAAAGCTTATTTCAGACTCAGACCGAGAGAAATTCTTCTCATTTTGTTTTCTTCAGAGCAATATGCCCTGCTCTCCTGGGAAAGGCAATGTATTACAGAAAAAAATAAAAAGAAAGTGAAGAAGAAAACTCACAGTCTGTGTGCCAGAGCAACAGGAAGCAGGAACAACTCGGGCCCTGCAAAGAACTGAGCACCTGCCTTGCAGAGCTGTGAGCAGACAGCCAACCCATGGTAAGCTTCCTTCAGTATCACTGTTTAAGACAAAAATATGCGGTGAGAGAACACTTAAAAAAAATTCAATAGCAAGCATTGTAAGCCAGATTTAAATGCCAGTTGTGGTGTGGTTTTCCCAAACAAAACAGTTGTCCTTCATTCAAGTCTGATATGAGATCCATTAATTAATTTCCCATTCTTTTTTTTTTTTTTTTTTTTTCATGTCAATAGTTTTGCCGTATTTCTAAAAGGGTTCAAATTACCCAAAGATGATTTTCTTGTAACTGTCTTTAATTACAGTCTGGCTTCAAAATTTACTATGTTTTCCTTATGGAAACTTGGATTACTGATGTGAAGAATTTAGGACTGGGGGTCAAAATGAGCAGAGCCATTAAAAAAACAAATGTACACAAAATGAGGGCATTGCTGTTTTCTTTAGAGAGTTGCCATTACATTTTAACTAGAATTCTGAGAGCTCTGTTTTTCCCCTTTTATTCCATGAGGTATAATATGTTAATGTTTTCCCTCCCTTTACTATGGATTTGTCAATTCCTGTCTGAAATCACTTATTATAGAGAACTTTGGTAAAGAGACCTGGGAAAAAAACTCAATTACATGTTTTATCCTCCAGAAGAGAAGTACTATTCTGGATGGGGACTTCTGCAAGGGGACCAAAGGGGGTTAAAATCTAATTACATCAAGAAGAGGATTACCAAAAAAACTGGGGCCCCCACAGCTCTGCACTTCACGATTATAATTAATTCAGAGCAGCTTGTGCCAAAATTCAGTGCTGAGTCATATCCCCATAGAAGTCGGGTGGATTGTGACCAGTGTAAATCAGAAAACAACTGAGAAGAAGCAAAGACATCCCACTTCAGTGGTGACAGATTCATTTGTTTGTGAGATTGATAGTGCCATCACCTTCTGCTGGGTTCAGTGTTCCCCTCTGGGTTTTCATTCATTGCATAGACGTTGGACATACTGGAGAGAGTCCAGCATAAGGCCACCAAGATGACAAAGGGCCTGGAGCACTTCCTCTGTGAGGAAAGGCTGAGAGATCTGGGCTGCTCAGCTGAAGAAGAGGAGGCTCAGGAGGATCACATCAGCGTCCTTAAATCTCTGAAGGGAGCATGCAAGAGGCCAGAGCCAGGCTGTCAGTGGTGCCCAGTGCCAGGACCAGAGTCCATGGGCACAAACTGGAGCACAGGAGGTTCCCTCTGAACACCAGGAGCCCTTCTGTGCTGTGCAGTGACGGAGCACTGGCACAGGCTGCCCACAGGCTGTGGGGTCTCCTCCCTGGGGATCTCCCAGAGCTGCCTGGACGTGGCCCTGGGCACCCTGCTCTGGGTGTCCCTGCTGGGACAGGGACTGGAGCAGAGGGACTCAGAGGGTCCTGCCAGCCTCAGCTGTATTGTGACCTGTGTGATCATCAAATAACTGTGTTTGTTCAGACCTGATTCTTCACATCCCGTTTTAGTCCTGAGACAGTGACCAAGACAGTGACATCTCTTTCTTGGGTGGAGAAATGTGGTAAGCCAAAGCCACACCAAATACATATAAGCATTTTGAGATGTCACCATCAACTGGAAGAGTATCCTGGACCAGCGAAGGGGCAAGGGGCCTCTGTGCAGATAACCCTGTGCTGTGCCCCTGAAGGATATCCTAAGGCTTGTGCAGCTGCTGGCAGCAGTGAGACGGTGTGCATGTGTGAGTGTGTCTGTGCATAGACAGGGGAGTTGGATTGGCAGCCCCACACTACCCTCAGTGAAATGGTCTGGGAAAAAATCCACGAGGAGAAACTCTCCACATCCCTGTTTCATTGACAGGAAAGATGATTTCATTAACAGACCACAGAAAATACATTTATAACTTAAAAATAATCTTACAAAGTGTGATATTAACAGAGCCCACTGCTTTTTGGATGTGCTCTTGTTCAGTAGAAACATTAAATAACAGGTCCGTGGCAATGGACATGCTAGAAGTGCCGTTACTTATGGAAAAATGAGCAGAGATCTTTCTCACTCTCTCACTTGTTTCAATTTTTGAACCAAGTTTCAGCGGCTGTGAGGTGGTTTGCACGGCACACTGCTCTGTTCCCCGAGAAAGAATTTCCATCCCAACCCTCATTGCTTGCCTTAATTATTAATATGAAGACTAAACACAGACAGATGGCAAAATAAACTCTGTTAGGTTGGTGCGAATCTGGAGTTCCTTCCACCAACCTAACTGGGAGCAGATATTGAGCCAAAACATATAGAAAGCTCTTGATGTGAGTCAGAGCTGTCACAAAAGTTTGCACAAAAAGATCCGAGAGTTGAGTTCTTGGCCTCTGAGTCCTGTATATAGAATTGGAGTGGATGGTGACACTTGTGGAGGGTTTCTGGCTCCCTTCAGTGGGCACACATATGCTTAGGTTGGGCCTCACACTCATTTTTGTCTGAATCTGGCAACTTTCATTGCTGAATTGATAGTAGTAGTTTTGTCGTTTAGCTGTTTACTTGTGTTGTGCCTGTGAGCATGCCAGAATCACTCCGACTTCTGCTTGCGCTCAGATTTTCTGCTCTCAGCCTCTCAAATGGGTTTGCACACAGTACATTTTATTTCTCCTTCTTTCCTCAGTACAGCTGTATTTCTCCAGTAGTGCCTTACCGTACCAATGCCAGGAGAACAAGAAGAGAAATACAGTCATAGATGTAGGCAAAACACAAGAGCATGGAGACAAAGAGGGTTAGGCAGTGGAAGCGTTCTCTGTTAAATGTAAAGATATGCATACACCTAAACTCTTCTGGAACAGAGTTCATAGGTCCACAGTCAATGTATATAATTGGCTGACACAACTTTTACCATATAAAGATTTACATTTCTAGTATAAGGCATGCCTAAACTCCCTCTGCTCAACACAGGTTGACAGCCATTCATACAGGCTGCACATAGAACCACTGAGTTGTAGAACCACTGAATGGCTTGAGTTGGAAGAAGCCTTAGAGCCCATCCAATTTCAAACCCCTTCTGTGGGCAGAGTTCTACCCAGAAGCTCAGGCTGCTCAGGGCCCCACACCTCCAGGGTTGGGGCACCCACAGCTTCTCTGAGCATCTGTGTCAGGACCTTACAGCACTGACAGTGAAGAATTTCTTCCTAACATTCAATGTAAATCTCCCCTCTTTTAATTTAAAGCCATTCCCCCTTGTCCTATTGCACTATCTTCTCTGTCATCTTTGCATTAGGATGAATCACCTTCTGAAAATGCCTTTCTCTCAGCCTATAAACAGTCCTTTGGCAGTTAGCTCTGATTTACATGCATGACTTCTAGCAATCCAAAGTCAAGTGGAATAAGTTGCAAATCTTTTCTTCGAAACGTGTGCTATCTCAGAGCAATGTGCCATTCAGCCAGACGGCTGAATACCCAGAGGTGCTTGAATCCAGTGCTCTTGGTCGTAAGTAGAAAGGAGTCATGTGCTTAAGCACTTTGTGAGTAGACTGAAAACCTGTCTCACCCTCTTAGGTTTTATGCTGCTTTGATAATGTCTACATGGCCAACTGTAAAGGATTGAAGATTAAATCAACCTCAGCAGCTGCACTGGGAAGAAATTTGAGTTTATTTACTTCTGCCTGCTTTATGTCATTGATTGACAAGGTCTAGAAGGCAATCATGACAGGCTCTGTCCCCATGAGGAGCATTGCTAGGTAGATAGGAGTGATATTTAATGTACAGTAGGGCACCAGGAGATGAACCCTCAATCCTGAATGGGAATTCTGTTGATCATAACACAAGGTCAAAGTTTTGGGAAACTTCCTGTGACTTTTGTTTACCAGTTTAAAACATCTGGTCATGAAGTCCTTTGAATTATTTCAAACTATGTGACCAAAACTTGCTTTTGAAGCCTCGGTGTTAACCACTCCTTTAACTCATGCCATCTTTCTTTCTTGGTATCCTTTGTATGCACCCACTGTGGCAATGGGTCGTTATCAGGGTGTATTTTTGCAGCACCTGACACACCAGGGATGGGGTATTGTCTGGGCCTTTTAGAAGTTGCTCAAGTTCAGAAAATGCAGAGGAATAGATCTCCGATGAACCACTGCTTGTGGCTTTCTGCCTTTTTTTTTCTTTAAACTATTATTATTAATTATTAATTAAATTAAATTAATTAATTTAATAATAATAATAATAATAATAATTATTATTATTATTATTTTCAATTGAGAGAGTCTATGGATCTTCCTTATCAACAGGGAAGGAGTAAGTAGTTATGTGCTGAGATAAAAATGCTTAGGATAAACAAGCACAAAGAGATAAAGCTATCTAAAGAGGTGAAGATAATATTTTCTTTTCTCACATGGCTTTTCTCCCACTTGCATTTCTGTTTGAGAAACCACCTCCTGGAAAAAGTATAGAACTCTCACCTTTCTGAAGTTCCACTTTTTCCTTATTGCCAATTGGGAACTCCTTCTATTAAATCAAGAAATTTAAAGAGTGCTGGGCCCTGCTTTCTGGTTTTCGTGTGTCCAACCCTATAACCAGAAGGATTATTTTCAGAGAAAACAAGACCAGATGATTTTCCCTCTGTGTTGCTTGCAGAGATTAGAGATTATCTTCTCTATTTTTCAGAGAGGAGAAGTACAAAAACACCTTCATGATCTGCACTGCATATGATGAACTTATGGCCAATTTGAGAAGCCTGTGACACCCTGATCACAAGGATCCAAGGAATCTGGTTGGCTACTCTGACATGTCTGGTTTAATTTGAGGTACCTGGAATGTAATGCCTGGCCCTCATCTGCTCTTCCAAAAGGTCAGTTCTTACAGGGCCCCCTCAATACATGTCATGACTATTATCTTTCCACTACGTATGTAGTGTATACAACCACTGTGTATGAATGCTTCAGATATCCTGTAAAACCTAAAATGGTACAAGACTGCAATATGTTGATAACTGAACTGAGAGCAAATTTAGGATTCAGATTCAGACTGTAGCTGCTTTAGTATTGTTATCCACACATGAGTTAGATGCATAAGTTAAAGAAAGGCAGTGGAGATCCTGTTAATGGACCAAATGGAGCCTGCAGTTATTCTGCTGACCAGATGTATATCTCTGCTTCCAGGAAATGAATAATTCTACCTACTCTGTTCATTCATTCATGAGGAACTCAGTTCAGTTGCCTAATCACAGGAACTTTCTTCCTTTTGAGATTGTCTTAGTATCCAAGGCTGATGAATAAGGCATATGCCTTACATCCCCTGTGGAGAAACAGCACTGGGGCATGTGGGACCCTAGGATGTCTCAAATATCACTAAACACCTATGTTAATGTAATGAAAATGACCCTAAACTCTCAGTTTGGGCCCTTCACTACAGGAGCAGAGAGGCAGTGGCACAGGCTGCCCAGGGAGGTGGTGGAGTCACTGTCCCTGGAGGTGCTCAAGAACCATGTAGACGTAACACTGAGGGACATGGTTAGCAGGCATGGTGATGATGGGTTGATGGTTGGACTTAATGATCCTAGACGTCTTTTCCAGCTTAACGATTCTATGATTCTATGGTTCTATGATTCTATGACAAGTAGCACAGCTGGCAAATCTAGCCAGCATGCATGGTGGTAAGAACCTTCTTGGGCAGGCTGGAAATGAGAGTCCCTTTACCAACAAAACTGTACCTAGAGGAGGCTTCATGAACAAAGCCTAAACTATTTGTAAACCATATCAGTGTGTCTAGAAATACTGTGCATTGGAGTCAACACATGATTTGCATTATCTACACTTACAAGTGCATGAAATCTTGGTTGGGCTTTAAGATGTATCCTCTTGCAAAAAGACAGCTCTGGTTGTTCATTTGAAGATCACAGTTTATTTTCTGTACATATGTATGCATTATTGTGAGCATCACATTGTTTTGGGCAGTGGGAATCACAATATAAGTTAGTAATTGCTACTCTTAGTCCTATGGTTTAATTTGAACATATCCAAATAGCTGTGGTCATGCAGCTGGTGCCTTTATACAGTGATAGATACTCCATAAATAACATAGACTGAAAGTAACTCAGCATTTATAAGGTCAAATGAATACTTTTGGGTTTGGGTTTATAATTTCATGTTTGGAATGGGAAACAAAAATTGTCTTCCCAGCTTTTAATAATATAATTATGAAACTGCCTGATGTTTCCAAATCAAAAAGACAGCCTCTTTCTTGGCTTTTTTTTACTCTCCACCAACACATGCACAAAAAAGTGTCACAGTTTGAACCATTCTTACTCTCAATGAAATTGAGCCAGATGTTTACTTCAGTTCTTCTGGTGTAAATCTGGGATCATTATGCCTTGAGTAAAATTCGCAGAGATTTACAAACTCGTGGAAGCATAAATCACTATTAAATGTGGTTATAATTGTCCCTTGTATGGCATATTTTATACCAAATAGTGCTCCTGATTAAATAGGTAACAGTAGAAAGGCAAGTCAAGCTAGAAAGACAATAAAAGTTTCATCAATAAGTTAAAAAAAAAAAAAAAAGTATTTTATGTAGAATAATTTTTATGTACTTAAACAATTAGGCCATAATACAAATCTGTGATTGCTTTTAAATCAGGTAGAATATGTTGCCAGAGAATTCTTCCACACTGAAGGAACAATGGAAATTCTTGAGGAACAGAACAGGAGCGTAAAGGGAGAGAGAAGCATGTAGAATTCCTTCTGCTGCAGAAGTTCAGCAGCCCAAAGAGAAACAGAAGAATGGATACAAATTCAGAAAATGAAGCCTTTCATAAAGATAATGCGTCGCATACAAGGATCTACAGAAATGAGGGAAATTGTAAGCAATTTTCTCTTCCAGTTTGGCTTTCTTTTCATCTCTCAGAAATATTACTGCCTTGAAGTCTAAAGAGGAATAGAAATGGATGAGTTGGATTGTGCTTTATCCTGCCTTTTATATGGGGCAATTGCCTGTGAGCTAAATCAGGCCAAGTGGCTATATTTTATGCAGGTGTAAATGACTGAAGCATACTTCCAAAGTGTGATTCGGCTGTCATATTTTAGTTGTCTGTTTTCAGATGAGGTGAATTGTACTGCAGAAATGCCAGTTTATTCTTATTGACTATAAAGGGAGCCTTGGGTGACCAGCTCAGATAATAGGAAAACATAACCAAAAATGGGAGAGAGTATCCGCGAAAGAGCGTATGAGCATGTAATGAAAGAATGCATCATCACTCTTTTGGAGACTGGAGCTAAATGAATATTGCATGCACCACTGCCATCTCATGCTTAGTAAGTACTCATCTTTAAGCCTTCCTGTTATCTTAGTGTACTGTGCTATAACAGTCTACCAAGAGAATTCACATCATGGACATGAATGCACCCGCATACGTTCTTCTCTCCACTATTCCCTCGACAGCACAAGATGAAGTTTCTCAGGAGATGAAGAACTGTTCAACATTGTTATGAAATTGAGGATAGAAATCCTACTGGGATACTGTGCAAAGTGTGTGGAATTAAGGCAAGGTGAGAGAACATCCTCTTTACCTTGTCTACAAGGATCAGAAAGAGATATAGGTCCCAGCAGCACAGACACTTTCCCATGAGGAATATAGTCTGCTGAATATAAATATTGCAGGCAGTGAGTCACCAAAGATGAAGTCACTGATTTATGCAAGGACTGCAGAGTTTGGATTTGATGGGAGAGGATTTCTTGTCCAAATGCAGTCAGACTGTGATATGCAGTGAGTCTATTTTCTTCATATTCTATATTCTTCATATTGCAGTATTTTTAAATTTTGCTTAGCTTTCATTTTTATAGTTTAAATTGTTGGGTTAGCTTCTCAGGAAAAATACACATTCTGAATTTCCTTACGTATCTTTGTTTCATTCTATGTGCATTTTATCCTGAAAGGAAGTTATGTAGTTATATAATTGCCGTGGTTGCTAATACAACCAGCGAAAGAGATAGTATTTATTCTCAGTTAAATTTTCTAAGTGTCTGAAGCGAAGGAAACGACACCCTTGGTGGTGTCAGATGGGACACTGATATCGTGAAGGGTGAGGAGGAGGAGGAAGAAGCAGCTCTTTCTTTAGAAGAATAACTTAACAGAATAACAGTTCAGATATCAGGTCTGAGCTGCTGCTGGTTGTCTGTTGCCTCCACAAATGTACCACAAGTGCACACTCTGTTTGTGTGTACACTGGAGAAAGACAAGACCTTAGTTTTGAGGATCATGGCTTCATACACAATGTGAATTGATACATGCTCCCAGATGTGCTGCATTTCATTGCTTCTTTGTGACCACTTCTGATTTCCTTCTGAACTCTTCCACTGTCAAATAAAAAATAATACACTCTTGGTCAGCCACAGAATTTCAGTAGGCTGAGGCAGTAAGTTACTGCCATTTCCACTGTGCCACACTACAGCTACAACTATTGCCTTCAGAGCATTTGTAATGAAGATAGTGCCATCTCAGAAATCACCCAGGTAGCTCCAGCACTATACAAGGCAGTTTTGTATAGCAATAAGAACAGTGTTTATATTAGTATGGGCAGACTTTTTTGGGCAGCTTTTTCACAAAACTTACTTTCTGAACTCATAGAATTCTCCATAAAACTATACTGTGGGCAGAAATATGGCACTGGAGAGCAGTAACAACATTGTAACTAAGGTCTTCTTCTGTTTTATTTTGGGAAATTAAGATTCATAATGGACACTGCTAATTTGCACGTGACTGTACCTGGCTTCAGGCATGCAGATTTCACCCTCTCTGGCATGTTTTTATGGCTCATCCTTGGCATATCACTTGTTGCTTTTACTTTGATAAGGTTGCAGCCAACAAGAAAGGGACAATGTATTTGCACGAAATCATTAAGGCTGGAAAAAAACCAAACACATTTCACCTGCTTCTTAGAAATATTTCAAAATGTTGCATTGCTGTATGATTTCTTTCTTCACTAGAGTAAATTAGCTGAGCACATTTTCAGTTCATTAATTTGATGAAAAGTGTAATAAAATACACTTCTGCAGGCAAAATGAAATGAAAGTTCATGGAAGTAGTTCGGATTTCCTTGAAAATCTGAAAACATAAATATTTTTCACTTTCTCATAAGCATCACCCCATATAAATGTTTGACGAATTTCTACATATTGGTTTTGTTAAGACACTTTTGTGGAAAAAGAAAGATATTTTGATCAATTGACCAATTAGTTGGGATTTGCTATAGAGAAAGAACATTTCTGGAATTATAAAGAGCAGAAAAGCACACAACACCTTCAGCAGCACTTTTGTTTCAGCATCACTTATGCCTTTCAAAATCTTCTCCTTGATATTAAAGTTTGTTTTATCCTGTGTTCTGTTACAGGATCTTCTACTCTATTCACAGGATCACAGAATCGCAGAAATCGGAAGAGACCTCAAGAGATCACTGAGTCCAACCCCTACTAAAGCAGGTTCCCTACAATAGGTCACACAGGTGGGCATCCAGACGGGTCTTGAATATCTCTGGAGAAATAGACTCCACAGCTTCTCTGGGCAGCCTGATCCAGTGCTCTATCACTCTTGCCATAACGAAGTTTTTCCACTTGTTAGAATTGGAACTTCCTATGTTCAGGTTTTAGGTCATCATTCCTTGCCCTATCACTACGCACCACCGAGAAGAACCTGGCCTCATCCATTTGTCTCCCACCTCCCTTTATATATTTATAAATATTAATCAGATCCCCTCTAAGTCTTCTTTTCCCCGGGTTAAACAGACCCATGTTACTCACCTTTCCTCGTATGGGAGATGCTCCAGTCGCTTTGTCATCTTTACCATTCAGAAAAGCTTAGAGCTGAAGACAGAAGATTTTGCTGTCTATTTCCATTCCATGCTGTGCTTGATGGAGCAGTAAGGCAACATTTTAGTTTGAGCATGGAGACAAACCTCTGTTGCAGAGCAATACATCTATGGGCTGGCTCGCCATCTGGCACAAATAATTGCCTCACTCTATAGTGAAATCGATTAAATTGATACAGAGAAGATCTTTTTTATTATTATTACTATTATTGCTATTTTTTTAGGAACCTCTGTTATCTTATGTTGGAGCACCACGTTCTTGGCTTCATGATTGTGTTGCCTGGGAAATGAAAACCAGCTTAGTCTCAAAAAATAACATCTACTTCAGGATTGGGATGTTGAGCTTTGTGACCTTCATCATTAAGTGGTGCTATAGCATTTCCCAAATGAAGGAACTGAGATTGAAGTGGAATTCTGGCATCTGTGGAGTCACAGTTCTGTCAGAAGTTGAAGCACGGGAATCAAGAATTTGGTCAACCAAAGACCCCTCTATAGTTAGTGGCATAAGGAAAATCTACAGAATACTCTGTTTAGAGCTTCTAAATTCAGAGCATGTATCACAGGATCTCAGCATGTATCACTGCTTTTTCCCTTTGATTACAAGGGGAAGTTAACAGTGGTTACATCCCTACATTACGTGCCTTAATCTGATGGGAACACTGCTGGTATAAACATCAGCTGCCTGAGAAATTTACTCTAAACATCATGCAGAGGGTCCTTATTTTCTTTTCCTCTCTCACCATGGACTCAATCTTTGCCTGTCTCCCTCTTTTACATATCTGCAGACACACATTGTGGCATTTTATATCAGAAATATGGGACTTGTTTAGATAAATATTTTGCCACTACTGATCTAACAGTTATTGTCGCTATTTTCAGTATAAGGAAACTCATCATGACTTTTTGTTCCTAAAACAGGAGAATTCATCTAAACCATGAACAAACCAATCCGGGGGTATCTTTTCACTTCTCTCTTTGTGGACTGAAAGTATGGAGAGGATAAAACAAAAACAAAAGCAAACAAAAACAAACAAACAAAAACAATCTGAAGAAGAGCTTTTGTAAATATATTATTTATGGAAAAATTGCATGATACAGAATGTCAGCTCTTCTGGAGATCCTTTTCCTTTTGGCACTCTGCATTCAAAGGAGCACCCAAGATTCCCAGTATAATCTGTGGTATGCATGTATGTCTATTTGCATTGTCATAGCTGCTCTCAGTGGGATTTTTAGTACTGAATGAAGTGGCAGTAAAGGTGCATTGCCAATGCCCACATTCAAACATCCTTTCATTAATGTAACCTTACAGTGATTTTAGCTCTGTCCATGTTCCTAAGAATTTATTGAAAATTACACCTTGTCTATCTTTCCATGAAGATGATGGTTGATTAAATGTCTGGAAAACCTTCCAAGTGTCTCTGTTTCTGTTCCACTGAATAAGTCCTGCAACTGTTCTATTACAGGGCATGGACAGGGGAAGTAGATAGGAAGAAGTAGAAGCTTTCACAACAAGGAAGGCATCTGTGGTGTGGGTATTTCTTTGCTTCCAATCTGGAACCTACTAAATCAGCAAAGTCCCATGCAGTGCTTGCTAAAAAGTGCTGTTAGTCACTCCAGTCTGAGGTGTCTGGCACAAGTATTTTGCTGCCCACTTTGCATTTCTTTACTTTAGAACCTTGAATTTGGAGTTATTTCTGCAAACGTACACGTTTAATTTTTCACTGAAAATAGATTTCAAAACGATTCTTTGATTACAGCTGAAGTGGCAGTATAAGAGTACTCCTAAATTCCTGAGTCCCGATCTACATCCTCACGTGCCCAGTTCTGCAGGGCACATCTCCCCTCTCTCCCCATCCCACTACAGCACACTACTTTCCATTAGCAGAAGAATCACTGAGTGGGAAAGGATTGGAGGTATCTTGTTAGCAGAAGCCTAAATTTCCGCTCCACAAAAGTGCACCTCCACAGCATGACACAGAAATCTTTGCTCACAGTTCACAAATACTTGCTCTGAGCCCATCCAAGTTTGATTGATTAGTCAATGTCCATAATACTTATTATTATTATTGAACAGTGAGTTTTATTCCATTTAACAAAACAGAATGGGTGGTGATAAAACAAAATGAAAAATTGGCTGAAAATTTGGGATGATCAGAGTTCCTTCAGCCATCAGTTTTTGCAACCTGACATTCTTGCTATCTCTTCAATGTATTGAAACAAGAATTCAGAGATCATTTCCATTTCTCTTTCATTTGTCCATGCAGAAAATAACTAAAAATTTGTATCTGAGAAATCTGTGAAATGAGAACTTTTCTAATTCAGCATTTATGTCTCTCTTTATCATTTCAATGGTTGAACACCTGTACCATCAATGGAAATGGAGTCTTTATCTGAGTCCATATCACATCTATGTGAGCCTTTCCGTTGATGTCAGTGGGTCAAAGAGAACAAGTACTTCTATTTTATTTTATTTTGTTTTATTTTATTTTACTAGAACTTCTTTCCATGAAGTTGGAGAAACAGGATATAAATATTGAGTCCCCGTCCCCATTGCTAACCATGAACCAAGATTAGCCAATTGGACTTGGTGTGGGACTTACCTCCTAAGAGGTCATGATCCCCATGACCGAGAAGCCCATTCAGGTAGGGTTGAGTGAATTTTTGCTTTGAAATAGATGTTACCTATCAGTAGATACTTCAAGCAAGACCTCAAGTTCCAGAAATTCCAATACTTTCACTTTGTGGTAACATCCATGTGCTCTGCTGAATTCAGAGCTTTAATTTTAGAGCAGGCAGGACTTTGCAGTCTGGAATACATTAACACAGAGGAACAATCATTTAACGTAGTAGCCAAGTAGTCAGGTCACTGACAATTTGCAGAAGTAAATACTCAGAAATAGACTCTATCTTTATTGGTGTTTATATTCAGAGATAATTAGTAACTTGTGCACAGACACAAAGTAATGGATGTAATGATTTATTTTGAACTTGTTCTTCTCTTGCAAGAGCTGCTTACATAAGGGCATGCATTAGCTGGTGTGTTGAAAATATTTAATATTGTAACTCTTCGCTGACGAAGTATAAAAACCTAGCACTAATTGTACATGCGAAGAACTGACTTCAAAATGCTGGGCAAAGAAAATCTAGTGCAGAGATGTCCGAAGCAATGCTTGCTATGATACAAGCGAGTGTACTCCTCTCTTCTGCAAATTACAGTCACCAGAGTGAGGATGGTAAGATATGGGGGGTCAGAAGAGGGAAAGTAGCCATACTGCTACACACCTTCATCCTCTTCTCCTTCAAACAGTGCACTCCCTATCAGCTAAGTCCTTGTTTCTGCAAGAAAGTGCATGAGTGCCTGTGGAGAAGTAAGTCTTTATTTCGCCCCTGGAATGGGGTGTGGGGAAGAGCCCATTCAAGGTTTGGCATGGCACAGTGGCTCAGGAAGTACTGCTAATACTGCAGGTGGCAACAGTGAGAAGCTAAGTGATGCATCGCATTTTCTTTTTGATTCATGCTTATGATTCAGAGCTGGGATCCATCCTGGACTAGTGCTGGTTTGGGCTGTTGGTGAGAAAAATGCCGAAGTGCAGCTTGTTTTACAACTTACATCTACTGACGCTGCCAGCAGAACTCCACTGAAGGAGAGTCACACTCCTTCCAACAGCTTTTAGGTAAGGAAAAGAAGTATCGAACAGAACAAACCAAATTGAATGTATTCTTTCCCATAACTTCTGGCTAGAGCAGTCATTTGGCAAAGAACATATTTGTATTACCTGTAAGTGGCTATTTTGAAGGTTTCACTGAGGAGTGTTTATATGACCAGTCAGTTCAACACACAAATCAATGTGTTGGTGCTCCACTGGGACAACCCAGAACATCTAACACATCAAGGGAAGTCATAATGAAGGTGCAAATGCTGCCACCCACAGACATAGGTCACATGAACAGAATTATTCTCACATTACTTAGTATTTCCATCCACCACCTAAAATTCAGATTCCCCTACCACTCAGCTTGTAAAACTCCTCACAAAAGTTCTGCTCACACAAGCACCCATTGCTGATGAGCGGAGGCGGACCTCTCAGCAGCAGTGTGCTTCCCTGCCTGGACAGCTTTCCATGGGCTCTCCAAATAACAGGCTGTGCTGTGTGAAGTAATGACTTGGAAAGAGTGGAATAGCCACTGCCTTCTCTGTTTGGACTTCTTTGCTGGCAGACTCCCCTTCTCTTTCTGTTCACTCTTTTACCTGGAGAGTGCTGAGCTACAGAGGAGCTAGAGATTCTTTGAGCAACTTGGTCCTGTCCTCTCTGCTGCAGCTCAAGAGCAATGAGAACTTGGTTGCCATGCTAAATGTGGGACAGATAGCTGGAACCAGGCTTTTACACTCAATAGACTGGCAGAACTGACAGGAGAGGAGAGCAACACACATAGACAATGCAGACAAGTTGCTTGGGCACACAGAGGTGATTTTTCTGTGGATGCCTATAGGTTTGTGGAGTAGTTGAGGCAACCCCATTGAACACTTAGGCTTAGGATTTACGCTTGCCTGTACTTGCAGAAGAAAAAGAAACCCATTTCTTAGTAGTTCCAATTTTGGTTTCCCATTCTGTACTCAGGTTCTCCAGCAGGGAGGCACTGGCTCTGATTTATGGTTCACACATTTTTATTGTCCATGCTCTTTCAGAATAATTCACAGCTAAAGCAATTTTGGGGGCATCCAAAAGAGCAATGCTTAAAAATAAAATTTCCGTGGCCTGCAGTGATTTAATACCTGGCACAAGTCCTAATCATCCCCAAACTCAGCCATAAATAATTTGCAAGAACAGCTTTCTTACTGTGGCATTACTTCCTCCCCTAGCGAACGAATACAGACTTCTCCTTTGCATTCCATGTTCAGAAATAATTTCTGGTGGTGCTAATGGGACTTTGCCTCTGTAGTCCAATATCTGCTCAGCCGTGTAACAGTGCCACAGATGATTGAAGCTGGCCTGCTCTGCTCCCTGTGTAAAGCTGAGGTTCTCAGCAGATTCTTACAACCTCAACACTTTGGGCATCTCTTTGCAATACACAATCCAGAATAATTTTGATTTTATTGGCAGGAAAAACAATGTCCAGTTAGTGAGGTCAATATATGTATGTATTTTTATGTAAAGAAGAAAAAAATGCTATTGTAGTGCAATTTGAGAGCTGAGCACCATAGAGTCTGTTTGATTTGCATTGTGCATTACCAACACGTGATCCCATGAAAACAGACAGAAATACTCATTAAAGAGTCATGAAATGCCACATGCTGTGCTCCACATATAACACCTTCGTGTTTTCACACCAGTAATAAGTACTCTAATGTGCCATAACAAACAGCAAAACAAGTTTGCAAATTAAGTCTTGAAAGTCTAGTGTGGATCTCTTTTTGAGAAGTCCTGTGAAGTTCTTTTCTGCTCAAAAAATTTGCTAGCAACCAATGATTTTTATGAGCACTGCAGAGCTAATGGTGCTGTAGGAGAGAACTCTGGATTCATTTCTGATTCATGCCTCGCAGCGGAATCATTAAGTTCCAGTTGCAGGACTTTTTATTTCTGGTGATGATGCATGAGCCAGAAAAGAGCAGAGGCCGAATGGCAGTAAAGTTGGCAATCATGAAATATATTTCCTAGTAAAAGCTGAGCAAATCAGATCAGAAATCATAAACGTGAACCTTCACAATCTTATTTCAAACCACTCATTTTCCTGTTTTCTTGTTTGTCACTGTTTTGTTTTGTGCATGGAACCTGGGTATATAAATGAAATTTACCATTACGGAGGGTATCACCGAACCCTAGTCCTGCAGCCTGACATTCCTGAGTAGTGGTTCAGCTGTTATTCATGTTCTGTCCATTATGAATGGGGATTTGGGGCTTTCTATTTGAATTCATTTGAACATCTAGATAACATCCAGAGACCTCACCTTCCATACAGCTGTGTAAGAATAGTTTCTTTTCTCAAAGCAAATGTGTTCTTGGTATCTCTTCCAGTTCAGGCAGATCCTTCCTGTACTCAGCACTGGTGAGGGTGCAACTCAAGGACTGAGTTCAGTTTTTGGGTCCCTCACTACAAGAAAGTCACTGAGGCTCTGGAGTGTGTCCGGAGAAGGGCAACAAAGCTGTAAAAGCCTGGAGCACAAGTCTTATGGGGAGAGGCTGAGGGAACTGGGATTGATCAGCTTGGAGGAGGCTCATGAGAGATCTTATCGCTCTCCATTACTCCCTGAAAGGAGGTTGTAGTGAGGTGGGGTTCAGCCTCTTCTTCCAGATCAATAGGACAAGAGGGTAATGGACCTTAAGTTGCACCAGGGAAGATTCAAGTTAGATATTAGGAAACATTCCTTTTCAGAAAGAGCAGTGAGGCAGTGGCACAGGCTGTCCAGGGAAGTGTCCAGGAGTCACCATCCCTGGAGGTGCTCAAGAACCATGTAGACGTAACAGTGAGGGACATGGTTAGCAGGCATGGTGGAGATTGGCTGATGGTTGGACTACATGATCTTAGAAGTCTTTCTAACTTAATTATTCCATGACTCTTACCAGAAGTACAGACACAGACACAGAATCACAAGGTTGGAAACGACCTGCAAGATCATCTAGTCCAACCACCCTCCCATTCCTATTAGTACCACAAGCACTAAACCAAATCTCACAGCTCCTCATCCAGGCGCCTCTTGAACACTGCCAGGGACGGTGACTCTACCACCTCCCTGGGCAGCCATTCCAGTGCCTGACCACTCTGAGAGAAAAAGTTTCTCCTAATGTCCAACCTAAACCTCCTCTGGTACAACTTCTGGCCGTTTCCTCGGGTCCTACTACTTGTCTAGGAGAAGAGGCCAGACCCTTTTGCACCACAACCTCCCTTCAGGAAGTTGTACAGTGCAATGAGGTCTCCGCTGAGCCTCCTCTTCTCCAGACTGAACAATCCCAGCTCCCTCAGCCGCTCCTCATAAGACTTGAGCTCCAGACCCCTCACCAGTAGTACTCCATGGTATACTGATTACGTGGAGGATGGGAGTTTACGCTGCCAGGTGTTTTTATGCAATGCTCTACAAAAGGACATAGTATGCTGAGAACATCTTATGCCCAGAACTCATTACAACACAGGCAAGAACCCTTACTGAGATTTTGCCTTGAGTATCAATGTTCTGTTCACCAAAATGGACCCAGAACTAATGGTGCTGCACAGACATTTAGGTTTTTCACTTCTTTTTGATAGTTCTTGGTCTCAGTGTTGCCTTAGGGCCTCCCTGTCATAACTTCGATGTTTCCTCTTGCGTAGAGCACAGTGAAACCAAAGCCATGAAAAAAATCTAAGAAAAGAAACTGAAGAGAAAGAGAGAGGGAGAAAGACTGCATGATTTTTGAGGAAGAATATGCATGCAGGTGAGGAAGGAGTCAAAATGGGGGCACCGCACTGCAGCCAGTAAGCAGAACGGCAAGTGCAGGGGAGTTGCTGCTTCAGTATGTAGCAGGTAAAACAATGTTGTTCTGAATGCTATATTGAGGCAGTGAGCTCAATATATTTTTTGTGTTGAGTAATTCGTCTATACTTCATGTAAAGCCCCTTCAATATGTAAAGTCCTTCAATAAATTAAATTCATATATATTAAATTCATGCCAGCCAGAGAGATCTGGACAGGCCCATGCCAACCTCATGTAGTGCAACAAGGCCAAGTGCAAGGTCCTGCATCTGGGTCAGGGCAGTCCCAAGCACAGATACAGGTTGGGTGGAGAATGGCTTGATAGTGGCCCTGAGAGAAGGATTTGGGGGTATCAATTGATGAAAGACTCAACATGGACCAGCAACGTGCATTTGCAGCCCAGAAGGCCAAGTGTATTCTGGGTTGCATCAAGACAAGCATGACCA
Organism: Lagopus leucura; assembly: GCF_019238085.1. NCBI lineage: Eukaryota > Metazoa > Chordata > Aves > Galliformes > Phasianidae > Lagopus > Lagopus leucura. The sequence continues at coordinate 11,049,840 of NW_024962262.1, forward strand.
GCAGGTTAAGGGAGGTGATTCTGCCCCTCTACTCCGTTCTCATGAGACCCCATCTGCAGTGCTGCTCCAGTTCTGCAGCCCCCAACACAAGAATGACATGGAGCTGTTGGAGCAGGTCCAGAGGAGGGCCACAAAGATGATCAGAGGGCTGGAGCACTTCCCCTACAAGGACAGGCTGAGAGAGCTGGGGCTTTTCAGCAGAAGGATCCAGGAGGACGTCATAGTGGCCTCCCAGAACCTGAAGGGGGGGCCGACAGAAAGCTGGAAAGGGGCATTTTAAAATGGCATGTAGCAACAGGATGAGGGGAAATGGCTTTGAAGTGGAAGAGGGTAGATATAGACTAGATATTAGGAAGAAGTTCTTTACTTTGAGGGTGGTGAGACACTGGAACAGGTTGCCCAGAGCAGCTGTGCGTGCTCCCTCCCTGGAAGCATTCAAGGCCAGGCTGGATGGGGCTGTGAGCAACCTGGTCTAGAGGGAGGTGTCCCTGCCTATAGCAGGGGGTTGGAACTAGATGATCTTAAAAGTCCCTTCCAACCCAAACCATTCTATGATTCTATAACATTACATTGCCCAAGGTATACCTTGGCTGTCAGTGAGCAAATTGAATGACATGACTGGATGTTACTGGAAAGCAGATGGAAAGTAAAATTTAAGCAGAAACATACAATTAGATACACTCATGCTTGGGAAATCATACATGTGAAAAAGGGAAGCACTGTCTTGGCCCAGAAGAGGTATGTCTCCAGCAAAGAGCTTGGAACTGAAGGACACAACACAAAGTCTACATGAATAAGGTATCAATAGACTTAAGAGCAAAAGGTTTTCGTTTGGAAAAGACTGCATATCGAACTATGAAAACAGCAGGAGATGTATGTATTCCTCCATGATGCCTGTAGCCTTTAGCCTTCAGCCTGCAGAAGCCCGGATTGCTGAGCCTGCATGTGCTGGGCATGCTGGGATCTAGGGATGGAGGAGGACGGCTAAGTTCATCTCTTACTTTTGTGTCCAAGTTACATGAGGAAATAACAATATGAAGGCAGATCAAAGGTCAATCTATCTCAGCACGTTGGTAGGGGCCAGGAGAAATTCCCTAGGGAAGATCCTTGAGAATGCGAAGCATAGCAACTGAGGCTCCACTTGGAACAGCCTGTTGGCTTCCAGCAATCAGCAACTTATAGCCTCCCTGCCGCCAGGGTGGGGTCCAGACCACCAAGCTTAACAGACATCACCTTACCTTCCCTGAATCTGTCTAATCCCCTTTTGGACCCATTACTTCACAGCTCTGTAATAGCTGCACTCACAGACACCACTTGGGAGTGATACGTGTACGGGAGAAACCAAGCATGCCTAACCTTGTTAAAGAAAATAAAAATCTAAGAAAGAGTGGACTTTCAGAGCCTTCCTTCCCTCCCAGCCCTCTTTTGAGGCCTTGGTATCTCAGCTCTTCTGCCTACCAGGGGCTGCTTTCTGCCTCCTCTAGCTTCTTAAGCAGGCAGAAGCCCAGCCAGGAGAGTGGCAGCTGGATGAAGCGTGATGATGACAACCAACTGTTCTTTGCAAGCTTTAAAGTGGCCCTGATGTTGTATTTCACACAAGGGAAGGCAGGCTGAGGATGGTCCACATGAATCAGTTAATACATATGCTGTGAAAAGCATGCCCCAAGGGCCAGATGTGTTCCACAGCACTTACGTACTCCACTCCTCTAATTGCCCCAGGAACAAGGCAAATAGGTCCCTTTAAAATCTGCCCCTTTGGTACTTCTACTACACCACTAATGATTTACCTCTGTTTAGTGCTGGCAGAAGCAGTGGCTTTGCTGACCTGGGTGTGCAGCAGGTTCCTGGGGCAAATCTCATGATTGCTGATGCCAGTGAAAAGCTATACTTAGCCTGACGGATCCACACAGCAGCAATGAGATCTGTCAACAGAGATTGATACTAGTATTAAATCCAACTGTAGCTACAGGGCATCTCTGCTGGGTTGTGACAGTAGCAAAACCACGTTGAAAGCCAGATTTCAGCCAATGCACTATGAGGGACACTTTAAAACAAGTTAAAGGGTTTTATGACCTGATTTGGCCTTATTTGCTCTGAGCACTGCTGCCATTGAGTACAGCACTAATCTGGTTTGGTCAGAGTTCACATTTTTATGTTCTGACGACAAATTAGTATGAGGCTCATTTACTTTGCAAAGAACAAGCCATCAGCTCCCAAGCTGCTTGGGCAACCAGTCCTGCTGATGCCAAATTGCCTGCCTCTCCAAGAGCCACTTACCTGCAACAATCTTGCTTCAAAATCACAAGTGACCTTCACTGAGTTTTTGAGAGTGTTCTTTATTCTACACTGCTGGAATCTCCAAGGGATGTCATGAAACTGCTGTTGGCTTCCTGGAGGAGTGGAAGCAGATGAGTCAATACAGATACAAAGTGGGCGAAGGAATATAAGAATGCATACACACAGTGCTTCTGTAGCATCACCTCTAGTCTGCCAAGTCACAGTCAGAACATAATTCTCAGGATTTTGCCTTCTTATTCCCTTGGTCTGATACATTTCTTCAAGCCACCTCACATGCCTGGCCATGTTACACTATGCTCGTCTTCCTCCATTTCCCATAAGCAAATTCTAACATAGTTTCACACTGTAGCTCTAGATTTGTCATTGCTTCTTCTGCTGTGTGGTGCAGAGAACTCACAGTGTGGCAAGCAATAACAGGAATCAGAAGCAAAGCAGCAGCTCTATCAGACAGAGCTGAACTAAATGAACCAGCAGAGCCCAGAAGAACGAGGAGTCTCACGGGACAGCGCAGGCATCTGAGACAGAGGCACGTTGTCTTGACCAGAGCTTTTTCCTGGGGTAGCTAATGAGAGAGATCTGCTCACAATGAGCTCTGCTTGGAGACTTTCCTGGCAGTTTTTTTTAACTTTTTTTAACTCTTCTTGTTCTCACTATTATCTGTCAACAGCTGAAGCCAGTTGGCTTTATGGAGGGAGTACAAAAGGGAGCAATGAAGAGAGTGGATTTCCAGTCACACAAGAACACAGTGCTTTAGCAATGGCAACAGATATTCTGGGCTTAATGTTTTGTCATAATACATGGAAAGTAGGAAACATTGATACTGAGCTCTTTAATGGAAAAAAAAAAAAAAAAAAAAAAAAAAAAAGGTTTAATTCCAGAGTGTACGAATGCCAATATTATGTAATAAAAATGGTAAACAGAAGCATTCAGAGCTTTTGCTTTGAGCCTCAAAATGAAAAAAGAGGAGGTTTTATTACTTTTTTTTTTATTTAAATAAGTCTAGAGCCTTTCACTTTGGCTGGTAATATAAAGATGATGGGATATAACACTGTGACTCAGCAGCAGCCTTTTCAATGAGGAAAGAGCCCTCAAAAGTTGGTTTGCTGGTATGATATTCATCAAGAGACTATTTAATAAATAGGAGGAGGGCAGGTATCTGCAAGCTGGATCGAGATCCATTAGCACTAATGGACTTCAAAGCTTTGATCCACCCATTTCAAGAGGGTAGATACATGCTCTGAATGTCCATGTTCCACTTCATCAAAATCACTTCAGTGTGGTCAAGAGGAAGCAAGTGTGAGAATGACTTGAGACAGGCAGTGGGTACACATCTTCATATGCTAGACATTGAGAACGGCTAAAAAACACATATGAATTGGAACAGCTTCAGCCAGAGTTCTGAGGAAAATGCCTTAACACTGGGGATATTCAGCTGGAGAGCCTCTGTTCATAACCCTGAGTCAGGGAGCAGGGGTATTTGAACTTAAGCCAAAAGTATTTTAACCTATTGCCTGTGCACTAGGGAGGTAGGGTAGGCTCCAAAACCAGTCCCTCTTAGCAAAAGAGGCCCAATTTTCCCTGGGAAACCAACCCCTCCAGATAGAAATCGTTTGCATCAGAAATGTCAGCATAGAGCACAAATAATGCTGGGGACTATCCACTGACACATTAGAGGTGTACCCAATCCCTCATCTCCATACACATCCATTTTGTCAGCACTGCCACAGGTACAAAAAGAAGGACAAGAATGTGGGAAGTTCCCAAGCCTTTGAGTACACAGTATGAAGGCGCATTCATTACCTAGACTCACTGGCTGCTATCTGTGTCATTTACTTGTGTGGCTTGTTCTGCCAAGTCCACATAAGGCATGAGGAGAAAAGCAAACACTTTTCCAACTTTTTATATGAATTAGAGTCACGGCACAGGCTCTCTCATGCTTCATTTCTATGGAAAATACTTTTTTTATTTCATACCCGGGAGTTTTCCTCCTACACATCTTGCAGACAAATAAACAGCCATACAATCTAGCCAAGGAGGTTAGCAGGCCTGATACTGTGCTGAGCCAGTCTTTTACATATGTTATATATTCACCTTTTGTCTGGCATCTGCATTGCACTTGGGAAAACACTCGCACGCAAAGGGATGGGCTCTGGGGAATGGAGAAACATTATCTAGCACGGGAATACTCAATTAATTTTCAGCAAGCAGCTTTTATAATACATAACATACACTTAACATAATACACTTTGGTCTCGTGCCAGAGATTTTAAATGATTAAGCTGTATCAATTTACTCTTGAAACACTGATTAAAATCTCAAAACTTTCATAGCAAATGATGCATGAACCAGAATCTGAAATGTGATGATTGAAATATTGCAATGTCACAGATTCATCATACAGCCTTTCCAAGTCTACTCTCGGTTTCAGCTGGCCCCTTAAATGTTCTGCTCACGCGTCCCAGTGATCAACTCTTTTCTCTCGCTTCATCTCCCCCTCCCCAATCCTTCGCTTCTTGGAAAGATAATAGCCAGGCCTTAATTGAAGCAAACAGGTCATTAAAATAGTAATTTTGTAGACATTTGCACTGACAGACATTCATTCACTGCCAAAGACAAGCAAAGAATCAAGGACTGGATATTGCATGCACATTAATTCTATCATGGGCCCAATCAAAGTTAAACATCCTCCTCCCTTCTTACTGTGAGAAATTTTCACTGGGCACAGAATTAAAACAAAGAAAACGAAAAAATAACGATTCAGCTCTTGCCCTGTGAATGATGCCTTGAAGCAGGCCTTGTCAAACAACGTCACACCTTCTCCATTGAGAAAGAGGACTCCCGTCTCCCATTCCTTGGTTCACACTCACATCTATCAGCTGTTACGGATAAGACAGGTCAAGTCACTCCAATTACTTTTACGATCTCCCTGCAGGATTGCTCTCATCACAACCTCACTAAAATGCACTTTTTTTTTTTTCTCACTGGAATCCAGGCACCCCAAGCCAAATTTCCTGCTGTGCAAAGCAGCGTCCAATGACATGGCCCAACTTAGAAACCACTGCACTAGAGTTTTCTTGACGTTTAGTAGTGAGCCACAGCAATAAATCTAGTACTGGGTCTCAAAAGTCTGTACAAATAAGTACACTTGGCCTTCTTTGAGTTGCTGCTTCCAGGACCCTTCCCCAGCTGTCAACCTGCAGTGGCTCCAGGGAAGGTGACGTGTGACCCAGATAGGCAGTTGGTAAGGGCATCCTGACCTGCCCCAAGATGGGAGGGCATTCACTGCCCTGAAGGCAGGTAGCTGAGCTTGGGCTCATCCTGCCTGACTCCAGGTCAAGTTCAGAATCTTATTACAGTGAGATTTTTCTTCCCATGATCAGTGGAATGAGGCACCACCAGGGCCCTTGTCAGCACTCAAATGAAGATACACTTCTGCTGTCTACAGTGACTCTGGAGAGAACTGAGCAAGGCATTCAATTACATGTGTAAAATGAGGCAGGGTGACCAGGGCGAGGCAGCAGCTCATGTAGCTGCCTCCACACGAACTGCCTGTGTGCTCCATTGCTATGTCCATTGGCAGGTTGGGGCCGATGTGCCTGACCACAGCAGATATCCCATCTGCACCAAAGGGTATTCAAGGACAGCTGGGATGGAGCCCTGGACAGTCTGATTTAGTGCCTGATTTAGAGGCTGCCAACTCTGCTCACAGCAGGGAGTTGAAACTAAGCAATCTTTGAGGTCTCTTCCCATCCAAGCCATTCTATGGTGCTACAATTCTATGAACTAGGGCCTGGGGAGATGAACTCTGTTCCAGGTCTGTCAGGGGCTACATGAGAGAGGGAAAAGCCAAAAGAACAGCACATCACCATCTCAAGGTGATGTCCCCAAGGCTCCCTCCTATCCACCTGTGATGCAGTGCTTTCATGCTGCACATTCTGCATTTTTGAACTGTGTCCATGAGCTCTCTGTGGTCCACAGGGTCTCACACGTCACCGCCAAGGGAGAACTTCTGTGCTCTTTTCAGAGCTTTTCTCTTCTTCAGCTCAAGCTGCATGTATGCAAAGGGAAAAAAAAAGTCCCGAATGAGATCATTTTTCTCTTCTCATCTCAGACATTCAGCCTGCTAGCCAGGGTTACTGGAATAAAGCAGAGAAGCTCTTTTTCCACAGCAAGCCATCTGGTTGACATAGACTCACATTGATGCTAATCTGTTGGTTTTTTCTTTTTTTTTTCTTTTTTTTTAATTTTTTTTTTTTTCCTGAGGAACACTTCATCTGCAGCTGTAAATTCAGACCTGCTTCCTCTGTGTGCAGAGCATTCATTCTGCGCACTTATTTATTACCGCATTATGCCCCATTCTAGGTGTCAGGAAATCACTGTTATCCTTGGTGTGTCTACGTTGTTCTAATGTCAGGGATGTACTTTCAAATGGAAATTAAGCAATTATGTTTCACATGGGGAAACCTGACAGATGCATAGATTTTTACACCACTGGCAATGTCGCTGTCACAAAAGCAGACATTGTTCTCGGCGGACTGTCAAAGAAATATAATGTATTCCAAGAGCAAAGGGGGGTGGGAAGGTGACTAGGGAGGGGGCGTGGGGTAATTAACTATGTGATTCAAGTTCATAGATCATGGGGCTGTTTAACTTCATGATGTAGTAAAGACAGGACAATGGGTCTACTTAACTCATCCTTGAAAAGGAGCCTGGCGGTAGCCTTTAAAACACAAGTACACGTTTTCAACCCTATCTTAACTTCCACCTAGGGTTAAACCAGGATGCTGCTGTATGAATCATAGAATCATTAAGGTTGGAAAAGACCACCAAGATCACCTCATCTAACGATCAGCCCATCACCACCATGCCTCACCATGTCCACTAACCATGTCCTTCAGTGCTTCATCCGCACAGTTCTTGGACACCTCCAGGGACGGTGACTCCACTACCTCCCTGGGCAGCCTATTCCAATTCCTCACTGCTCTTACTGAGAAGAAATTTTTCTTAATACCCAACCTGAACCTCCCCTGGTGCAACTTGAGGCTGCTTCCTCTTGTCCTACGCTTGCTATTAGCACTGCTTGGCTAGCAGTTTTAGTGCTGTAGAGCCACTTAAGTGCTGTATGTCTGGAAGAGCCATGCCATATTCCAGTTCACCCAACATCAGCTCTGCGCTGGCCAGGCAGCATCCTCAGGGTAGGAAGCTGAGGTCCCGCACCCAGTGATGACTGAGTCCCATGGGATATGGCTTGAGTTTCTGCTCAGCCCACACTGTCGTAATGCAGCTCATGTGGCACAGCCCTCTCTCTTCCTCCTTGCCTTCCACTCGTTATTTTTGGTTTGTTACAGGCTGCATTCAGCAGCCTTCTATGTAATTATTCCCCGCCCTTGTCCATTAGCTTCATCCTGCTTCCCAGGGGCTGCTGACCAACAGCAGCCCACAGCTGGCAGGCAGTCAGCATGGACCAAGGAGCTATGCTTGTGCCAGTGAAAGTCAACATGAATCTGGGGCACAAGAAACATGTTGAAGAATAAAGTCTTTTAAAAATGCTTCAATCAAATATTCAGTAAATGCATGGCATTCATTATGGGCTGTACATAAAAAACAAAGCATCTAAATAAATCAATTTAAAGGCAATATTAAAAAAGCACTTAGCACTGCTTGGGGTTTTTTTGTTTTTGTTTAATGGATATTTTAGATGGGCAAATCAGTCCTCAGTAAGGCACAATTCCTATTGTTGAGTTTATGAGGGTCAATTGGAGATCAAGATTCCTGTAAGCCAAGGGCTGCACTGAACATAGCTAAAGAAATGGGTCTTGCCTCAAGGAGTTCACCTTAAAAATACAAGACATCACTAAACCACAGGCAGGGGAAGAATGGAGATTTCTATCTATCTTCTCTCTCCTCCGTGAGGAAGTAAAGGTGTGCCTCATCTCAGACCTCCGAGGGGTTTTGGAGGAAGTCAAGAACCAAATCAAGATGATTCAGATGCCAGCTACACCTCTTCAACTCTTCCTGTTGGGAAGGTCAGGTTTACCACTGGGAGAAGGGGAAAAAAACCACAGATGTGGGTTCAGATTCAGCAGGATGGAGATGCCTGAGGCCTGAAGCTCTCAGAGGCATTTGTTGGCTCCTGGATATATCTGCTGTGTCCAGAGAGATGACCCTACTCCATCTCTGCAGCCCAAGGAACCTGGCTGGAAGATACAATCCATAGGTTTTGGGCAGGGAACCAGCACAGATGTATCTGGCTGCAGGACAAGAACCTGTCTGGCACTGCATTCTCCAACTCCCTGCTCCCTTCTCCTGCTGACCTACCTGCCCTGGCCCCAGCTTCTGTTTTAATTCTTTCCCTGTTCCCCCTCAAGAAAGTGTCCCCTGTTCATTAAGACCTTACTTACTTCATTTCCAGACCCATGACAGGAGACAAAACCTGAAAGCAGTGCTTGAGGATGTTAAAGTTTGCTGAAAGGACTAGTGCTGCTCTAACACCAGCCATGGCTTCTTCAATCAGAAACAAGTATCACTGACCTACAGATTAGGTAGGGGCATTAGCACCAGGTGGGCTTCTGTCAAGTAAGGCTCAGCTGAGGAAGACAACCCTTTCTAGCCCTCTATAAATACATATTTTACCACAGTTTGTGGTAAATTGTATGTGTAAAACACATCGAATTCTTCCTATGCATATTCATAGCTGATGCAATATCTCATTGACTGCCAAAGGAAAAAAAAGTTAGTGATATAACAGTGGGTCACAAAAAATCTATGCCCATTGCAATGCAGGCAGCCCTGGAAGCGACGAATATGAGAAAAATGCATGGTGTGGTCCCAGAGTACTATCAATGGACTGCCTGCACCGTGTGGTCAAAAGGCAGAATGTGACCTATATATATATAGAATTGAAGAATGCTGAGTAGCAGCTCAAGTCCTTTCTGCAAAGCTGCTCTCTGTCCAGGCAGCCCTCAATCTATATCACTGCAGGGGATTCCTTCTTCCTAGGTTCAGGTCTTGGCAGTTGTCATTGCTAAATTTCATAAGGCTCCTGTCACTCTGCTACCCCAGCTTGCCTCTCTTCCTCTGAATGACAGTCCTGAGTGAATTGACTGGTCTACCTACCTTGGTGTCATCTGCAAACCTGATGAGCGTACTCCTCCATCTCCTTCAGGTCATTAATACAGCTGTTAAACAGGACAGGTCCCAAGGCAGACCTGCAATACCCCACATCGTAGGCATCCAGGTAGGGCTTGACCAGTAGCCTTGACCTTCCAAGCCTGACCATGCAACCAGGCTTTTTATTCATCTGATTGTCCATCATCCAGACTATAATGTCACAGCCTGAGTACAAGAATACTATTGGAAACTGTGTCAGAAACGTTGCTAAAATCAGTACAAGTGATGCCACAATCCCAAACCTTTCCCCTTCACTCATGAGTACCTGGTACTGTTAGGATAACGGCTTGCTCTCTGTCAACCCATAAATGTGTTAATACTTGCTGCTTATTTAAACTCAATAGTTCCAAACTCCAGGACAGAATTTAGATATACAACTCCCATTATGTTCACTAGGCTTTGTATGGTTAAATTTTGGCAGTTGAAAAATGCTTCCACGTATCCAGAGCAGAATACATGGACACAAGGATGAAGACATCTGAGAATGCCATTGCTTGTAGTTACTCTGCAAGTCCCCTGGGACAGATATTTCTCAGTGGTCTTCAAACCCAAGCAAACTTTTCATGCACTGTAAAAATAAATCTCCCTCTGTAAAGAACTGCTGAGCAGGGCCCTGGAAAACTCTGGTCCCAGCATCTCTCTGATCCTTACAAGTGCTACTGAGCCAACTCATTTCTGTAGTGGTTGTCTCTTAAAAAGGTCCAGTAACATTTTCTCTTTGAGGTTGCATGCTACCTACTGCTTTTCACATCCCATTCGTACAACTAAAGAAGAGCACTTACTGCTTAACTTCCAGACAAAAAGAGGAGATGGAAAAGTGCTGAACTCTGGTTGTTTTTGTTCTCCTGTTGTCCAAGCTCTGTCTCTCTCTCTGCCCTTTCTACTTCTGCCCTTGATCACATGCTCACAGACCTTGCAAAGCTGTTGAGTTTATCTGCCATCCAGCATGTTACCTTGGGAGCAATCATCCCACTACAACCCTACAAATATGTTTTTTGCTGGGCTTATAGTTCAGTACTCCAGGAAGACCAGAAGTCTCAATCTGTGCTTACTGAAGGCAAAATTGTACTAAAGCAGCACAAAAGCTCTAGGGGCTTTTGCTTATGGGAGCAATTGGCTGTACTAAATCTTCCACAAAGCTTCTATTCCTTAGGGCCCAGCCTAACAACTCTTAAGCTGGATCTAGAGGAAAACTTCCCTCTGTTGAGGTTTAGGAGCCCAGGTCAGGGCCCGGACACTCCATTGTCAGCCTCCCACAGTGTCATGAACGTCAGTGTGGTAATCCCACACTGCTTTTCCTGAAATCAGAGTAAATCGGTGTCTCCGTGTAGCTCCATTCTCCGAGGAGGTATTCTTCCTTGTGGTAGGTGTACGGGAATTCAGAAAGTTCAGGCTGAGTTCACAGGGTTCAATTTTAAATACAATTTTATTTAAATGTAATCCTGTGGGCTAGCAACTGTCACAAATCGCTGTGATGAGGCTGGGAGACATAATTCACAGTTTATAGATGGAAGGCTGAGGGACAGAGAACTGAAGGGTATGCTCAGATACACTCTTTCAGCTGAGCCTTAACAGCTTAAGCGGTTACGACCCCTTGGCTGCTGGTTGCTGCTTTAATTCACACTGAAAGCCTGGATGTACCTCACCAATACTTCACAGCATCACAGCCAGAGGGGTGGGGGGCAGTTAACAGCTGAGAAACGATAACTGGAAATTAAGGGGCTAAAACTCCTTAAAATCAGTCGCAAGCATGTCTGGAAAAGGGCGCATGGATAAACTTGCCTACTTTCATTGCTTACATGCTAAGCAAACAGCTTAGTTCAGTTTCTCAGTGCTTCCTTGTGGGCTGGTGGGAACGTTTCAGGCATTGGAGAGTGAACTCCAAAATAAGCACTAGCAAATGTTGCCCTTACAATCACGAAATAGTAAATTGTGAGGCAGGGAGGAAGTAACAAACTAAGGCACCTCAGGCACTCCTCATATGTCTTCCCCTCCAGAACTCTCACCATCTCTGTAGTCCTCCTTTGGACACTCTCTAATGGCTTTATGTCCTTTTTGTACTGTGGTGCTCAAAACTGCACATAGTACTGGAGGTGAGGCTGTTCCAGCGCAGTGCAGAGTGGACAGTCCCTTCCCTCGCCCGGTTGGCAGTGCTGTGCTCAATGCCCCCCACAATACGGCTGGCCACCTGGATGCCTGGGCACAGTATTTAATGGAAAGCCAAAGAGATCTTCAGAGCCTGATCCATCTAGCCTGGAGGTTACATTCAATTCCTCAAATACACGATTGACTCCCACTCTTGAAGATACTACGGAGATGCTGAGGACAACCACCTGCAAATGTTGTGTGCAAGCACACATAGTTGTCCAGGCTCATCTTACTACACATGAGAAAGAGCCATTTTCCAGTGGATGATTCTTCCTGGAATACAGTCACCTTTTCAGGATGCTCCCTATTAATAATGGAGAAACTGTGTTGAGATTTAACTTGCAGGCGTTTAAAATGAAGTGAAATGAGTCCTTAGTGGCTTACTTCATAGAATAGAATAGAATGGTTTGGGTTGGAAGGGACATTTAAGATCATCTAGTTCCAATCCGCTGCTATAGGCAGGAACACCTCCCTCTAGACCAGGTTGCTCAAAGCTTCCAGGGAGGGAGCACGCACAGCTGCTCTGGGCAACCTGTTCCAGTGTCTCACCACCCTCAAAGTAAAGAACTTCTTCCTAATATCTAGTATATATCTACCCTCTTCCACTTTAAAAGCATTTCCCCTCATATTGTCACTACATGCCCTTCTAACAAGTCTCTCCCCAGCTTCCCTGTTGGCCTCCCTCAGCAGGCCCTTTCAAAGATCACTGCTTTATCACTAGCTACCAATCTCAGTACTTTCTGCTCAGCTTCTCTGATGTTGGATTGGCTAAGATTAGAAAGATCATCAGCTATCACGAAATCAAATGTGACAGTTTATGAAGAATGCCTAGTAAGGTCAACTGCACAGGGACTTCAAGAGTGAGACTCATGGAAGTGGTTGGTGGTTCCATTCACACCAGGACCAGCTCCACATTACCAGCAGGGTTGGGGAAACCTTAGATTTTGGCTGTCTTCATAAATGTAGGTGCCTATTCTAAATCAGTTTGCTTGGCTAGCTTGAAGTCAAGGAAGGATGAGGCTGTACCAAGTTAGCATCTTTGGAAAAAGAACCAAGCCCTCAGTCAGAGTGAAAAAGCAAAGGATGAACACAATGAATGCTCATTCAGTGAACATACACCCAAACAAGAAGCTGGATTTTAATGTATACCTTTTCAATTTTCAATTAGCTCTCCTTTTTAGAAAATTGCTAAATCTCACAGAGGCATGGCTTAGCTGGGATAACATCGCTTGCTTTGCAACCAAATACATTTTGAAAAGGGAGCTTTGGAAAAAGTATGGCCATTTGTGACATGACAGACCCCAGAAGATTTGAGTTGGGCACAGAGATACTAGAGAGCTAAGCTTTGACACTTGAGCTATGACATTTTTCAGTCTTTGCATTACTTTGCAAACTGTCTGTATTAAACTTAGCAGTGTAAATGCCATTTCACATTTAGATAGAAGCTGCCTTATATGCTTTGTCCTTAGCACTGGTCATTCTGTTTCAGCAGAAGACTGCTGGCAGGTGATGGGTTTGAAACAGTATAAACCTTAAGGCTTTCCATGCTTGGTTCTCATTAATACCAATCGAGTACTGTGTCCAGTTTTGGGCCCCTCACTGCAAGAAAGATATTGAGGCCCTGGAACGTGTTCAAAGGAGGGCAACAAAGCTGGTGAGGGGTCTGGAACACAGGCCGTATGAGGAGAGGCTGAAGGAACTGGGAATGTTCAGCCTGGAGAAGAGGAGGCTCAGGGGAGACCTCATTGCTCTCTGTAACTGCCTGAAGGGAGGTTGTAGTGAGCTGGGGGTCGGCCTCTTCTCTCGTGTCATTAGTGATAGGACCAGGGGGAATGGTTTCAAGCTACGGCAGGGGAGATTCAGGCTGGACATGAGGAAGTATTACTTTTCAGAAAGGGTGGTCAGGCACTGGAATGGACTGCCCAGGGAGGTGGTGGAATCACCGAGCCTGGGGGTGTTCAAGGAAAGGCTGGATGTTGTGTTGAGGGACATGGTTTAGTAGGAGCTGTTGGTAATAGGTGAACGGTTGGACTGGATGATCTTTTAGGTCTTTTCCAACCTTGGTGATTCTATGATTCTATGATTCTAATAAGCCAACCTAATTGAAAAAAAACCAACAAAACAACCCAAAAACCCCAAACAAAAACGACAACCAAAAAAAACCCCAGCCAAACAAAGCACAAAAAACCCCCTCTACATTTGTGTTGTCCCTTGTTCTCTGGATTTTGCAAAAGAAATGGCAGTAAGTCTAAGAGCCCTGCAGCCTCATGTCAATACTGTGAAACCAGATACAATTAGTGAAACCAGAATTACATAATGACTGAGGAACTGCTTTTACTTTGAGTCTGAATATTCTCTACAAAACAAAAACACCACCACACACACACACACACACACAAAAAAAAAAAAAAAAAAAAAAAAGACACAAAAAACCCAAACCAACCCAAAACCAATAACAGGAAAAACAAACAAACAAACAACTAAAAATTAGAAATAAAAACAACAAAACCAACAAGAAAAAAACACACAATCACCCACAAAAAGCACTCGTGAAAATCAAAATGGCCAAAGTGCTTCGGCCACCAACTACACGTACACACAGATGGGTTTTCACCAGACTGACTGTAAAGTCCTCAAGGATTAAAGTAACTGCATCACTGATTCTGTCTTATCACATTTTTAGATTTGTACCTATTTCAGGACTCATTTTTTTCCTTCACCTCAGTCCGAGAAATACTGATGAGCTTACAGAGACCAGGGGAATTTGTACTCTGATGGAACTGCATTTCTCTTCGTATTTCTCTGTGAAATTAATAAATAATCAACAAATGAGTAAAAAAGTATTTATTTCTTTTTTTTTTTTTTTTTGCACATGAATGATAAGTAAAATCAGAAATAAAAAATAGAAATAAAAAATAGAACAAGTTTTCTGAAACATATAGCCTTATTTTTACATCAAGTACTTTTTTGAATACAAGTTAGAAAAACATAAATTTCATCTTGGACCCATTTAATATTCATGCATTACTGCCTAGGAAACTAAAATACATTTTCTTTTTTCCTTGAAAAGGGACAGTGAACACTTCTGAACTAGACAAGTGTGAAAATAACAAAGAATTCAGTGCAAATTTCTCAAATGAACATTCAGATTATATTTCCTTTCATACTTGATTTCTAAACAGTTCACAGTTCAGTTCTCTCCCATTTTGAAACAAACATAATCATAAATGCAAGGGAAAATTGAATACACCAATGCCTCTTCATCTTTTAGATTTCAGGAATGTCCTAATAAACTCTTCTGGATGTTCTTGTTTGACCTGAAGTCGGGTAAATTTTGTGGAAGCAAAGCATCTCTTGATTTCTGATCTAGAATGCCTCAAACACATTCAAGATTTGCAGAACATTTTGGTCGCTTGCTGTAGGTATCACAGTGAACTGGGTTCACAGTTAAAATATATAGACATGATGTTTAAAATCGTGTCCCTCATTACTTTTAACAGTTCTGTAACAAAAAAAAAACAAAACAAAACAAAACAAAAAAAAAAAACAAAAAAAAAAACAAAGGCAGTTTGATAAAGTTATTTAAGTTAAAAATGTCAGCCTGCATGTGGCCTATCATTACGGATCTCATTAGCATCCATTTCCTCCTTGTTTTATGTGAACTCTGGTTGATGTTTCGGTTGAAGTTCACCCCATGGAAAATATCTTGTACACATCCACAACAATAATATAATGAAGTGTCTCTTATTTTTTGTTTTTACCTAAAGGACTACATAGGTTTCAGCTTTGTTCTCAACATTAAAAAAAGTACATGTTGATTTAATCATGTTTAGGTTTCATTCTGCCAGGAAGAAAAAAATAGAACTACAGCTCCTCCATTAGCCCCTCGGAACACACCCCCTAGCCCAACCTTAGCACCTCAAGAATCAGCCTGCTCACACAGACAGACCTAGGTAACCTATTCTGGATACCAGAACACGGTTGGTTGGACAAAATCATTCAGATTAAGTTCAGTGAAATAACTCTTATCAAAAAAAAGTTGAAACGTCCTTAAAATATAAAAAATCAACATTTTTCATTTTTTGATGATTTTAAATCTGAACAATTGGACTTTTAGTCTAAAAGTATTTTGTTGAATGTGACTAAAATTTGAAATATAAATGTGGAAATTGCACAAAGCATTTTGCTACGCAGCTTCTAAATCTTGAAATTATGGCCACTAAAATCATTTGCTCTGTTAAAAACAACCAGAAAATAGAAAGTTCATACAAAATCAAGTAATTATATAGGAATTGCTCAAGGATGCTGTTGGTCTGATCTTGCAAAATACATAGGCAAGTGCTTAACTTTAAGCATGTGAGTCACCGTGCCAAGAGAGGTTTTATGGCAAACACTAATGCACAAATATTAGTTAGACCAGCTCTTCCACTTCAAGATAAGCATAGACATAAGTGCTTTGCTGGATATGGATCAGGATGCTCAGCACCTAACAGGACTTTAGGCCCTGGTCCAGCAAAGCACTTATCCACACGAACAACACTGCTGACTTGAAGATCACTGCTCATGTGCTTAACATTAGGCATGCTTGTAAGTGCTTTCCTGGAAGGGCCCGATAGACCAATAGTGGATAAGCTATAAAATCTGAAGCACTGTATGTTTAACACACCGCATATTTAACAATGTTAATCTGCTGAGATTTGCTTTTTCTTGGAACAGGGCACATCTAACTTCAAGCATTTATTTTCAGAAAGTGCACTAAAAAAGCCTTTAAAAGCTGGTTTGAGATTATGGCAAGTTAAAATAATATTAGCAAGTCTCCTTACGCTTCTTTCATTTCTTCTTTGGATGTTTTTGTGCAGGCATCTAAAAAGAAAAGAAAAAATCCTAGGCATAAGAATTAATCTATTCAAATAAGCATCCATGCATTTACTTTGTCTCTAAAAGCCACGAAGTCAGATGCAATTAATACTTGAAAGAATCGCTAACTCTTTTAAATTTCAGATGTGAATGCAAATACTACCATCATTTTGTGCCATCATTTTCACTGAAAAATACCAAATCATCAATTGTCACTCCTACAAATAGAAATGATTTTATTACTTCAGACTGAAAATGATGTGCAAGTCCCACCCTGATATATCCCCAAGTCAGTGCTTTATTTCCATATGAAGTTTTCCATGCTCACTGATGTCAGTCTGTTTGCAATGCGAAGTCTTAAGAGAGTGGGACTACAAGAGCAGCTTAATCCAAAACCAACTACAATAAAAGGATCACAACTCATCAGATATTTACATGAGTGTGTAGAAACAGCATGCTAATTCTGAAAGAGCAATAAAGTTAGACCACATTTCTGAATGGTGCTGGCATATTGTCCCAAACTAAGCTAAGAAGCAAGAAACAGCAAAGCAGCACTTCATGATGACCGAGTGCTACTGCTGGCCAGTCACAGTAACTATATTTAAATCCTCATTGTGGTAGGAAATATTGTTTTATGTATTTGGCACCACGTGTTCTTCATAACTTCTTACAGCTACACGTTAAGAAGGTTTCAAAGTTACTAAATGTATTACATTCTTTCCTAACAGGAAAAGAGTTTTGTTTTCACATGAAAGCTGTAATGGCTCTTGGAAATGGCTCATGTTCCTCTGTCATGCACAAATTTCTGCTCAAAGGCACAGTAACTAATCAAACGTCAGTTGCTCTAAGTTACAGTATAGCAGTCAGCTGAAGTTGAGATGTGACAAACTAAAGCACAGCACATGCACATACAGAAGACTATTTCTTACATGCAGAGATTGATGTGAAAGCTATGTTTAGAGAAAGAAAAAAAGAAAAGCTCAGATCAGAAGTCCACAAAAGTCTTCCACCTGTATCAGGACTGCCCTTCTGTCCTAAAGTCTGACAGAGAAATAGGATTCTTTTCTTAGAAGAAATGTTCTCAAATTGTTCAGTCAATGAACAGGTTGATGCATTTCCAAAACTATTAAAAAAAATACCAAAAGTAGCAGATTTATATATTTAGAATAAAAAATATTATCTATCTGTCCCACTTCACGGCTTGTTTCTTCTGTAAATCTCTCCCATTCGTGTTTTTCCGCTGAAATTCCCATCCCATGCTTGCTTCCTTTCTCAAAATTTTCCAATGCTCAGAATGGGCCCTCTCTTTAGAGATGCAGTTTCTTTCCTCTCATTTTCCAAAACATAATCCTTAAGATGTTGCTTACTGCAGAAAGCTTCACCATTAACATGACAATAAGTGCCCATTTGTTCTATTTTCATTACACTATCCTGCACTTTCATTAGTGTTCTTCAAAAGGCTTCATCAGTGGTGCATCCTTTTTTCTACTGATACCAATTTGGAAGGCATCTTTTATTCTCAAAATAAACCACTGGGCTAAGTTGAATGCTTTTCAAAACCCAACCCTTCCAAGTTCACAACTGCAGTTGCTCATTCTGGGCTCATTGAGTGCTTTTCTTTCCAACTCATAGTAAGAAAAACCTCTGGATAAACAAACACGTCTGCTACAGGGTTTGTTTTCACTTCTAGTGCAGACAAGTAAGGTAGAAAAAAAAAAGGCAAGATGGAAATTCACGAAGTAGTGCACATCAAAAATTATCACAATGGCACTTACTATTATTTTTTAAGCTTATCTAATAGTTAATGTCAAAACAGGCAGCTCTACTGACAAAGCTGCTGATACTTTGCTAAAGACACCTGAAGAGCAAGGCAGTGTGGTATAATAGGAATTTCTCTAAGCTTAAAAATCAATGAAGTGTCTGCATCTGAATCACACATTACTGTTTGGATGTATACTGAGAAATACTACAAACTGTCTTCCAGAAATAAGGAAGACATAGAAATGATTCTTCAGAATGCCTGAAAACCGTTTATTTATTCTAAAGAATGTCATTCTTGGCCTAGATGATTCAGTTTGGACAAAGTGGGAGAATTAACTCTACATTTGTTCCTTGTTCCAGCTTCATTGAGAAGGCTCAATGGTGAAATAAGTATCTTTGCAATCAGAGATAATTCCATGTATTTGCCTATTTACAAGCACAGCTTTGAAAAAACACTGTTTTGAAAGGCCTACAGATGCCAACAGCAACTACAAAACAGCATACAACGCACAGCACAGTTTTACATTCACTTCTGTTTGGAAAAGAACACCGCAGAGCTCTTAAACCTAACAGATACCTCTGTAGCACAAGGGCTGTAAAAGGCAAGTAGGTCTGAAATGGGAAAATGGCAGTCACATTTTCTCTAAAAATCCCTATTATCAAGGGATTTAAGTAGATTCTCTACTGAGCTCAAGTAGCAAAGAATGATGTTAAGATCGTCCGTCTCTTTAAAGCATTGCAGCTCAACCACAGTAATGGTGCAGCCCATGAAATGCTTAATGCTTGGTTTCTTCCAGCTCTGCAGGACTGGCTACATCTATACAAACAATCCCAGTGACTTCATTTTTTCATTCTGTGAAATGTAAAGGTTGCATCATAGTACATAGCTATATCCCTCTGTACAATACAGGAATTCCTTACAATGAGGAAAGAATACACACAAGAGTGAGTTATATGTTCATATAATAGTCCAACTATGTGCAGGTCTTCATAAACTTAAATCTTACCTAAGATACTCAACATTTATAATTTTGCATCCAACACCACATAGGCTTTTTCAAATGTACACTGCTGTCTTCAAGTAAATCTTCCCTTAATTACTTTCGTAAGGACCTATACACCTTGGAACTAAACATAAAATATTCCTATATTACTATGTGTTAAGAGATTTATCATTGAAGTCCACAGCAACATTGTAATTCATTAAGGATTACAATTCACACACTGAAAAATACCAAAAGTCCACAAGGAATGTCTTTAAGGCTAACCCAACCCCTGAAACATACAGCAAAAACAATAAACACAAACTGTTACATAAAGCACTTTATTGCATTACATGGATGTTGAAATTTATCACAATTGTTTCCAGCATATTCAAAACCAAAATCCCAATATATCTTTGCCTTGATAAACTGGCACTAACGGTGATGCTTACTTCAGCCCTTAGATTCTCATCCACATAGAAATCTGATTATGCCACCCCATTTGGGTGTTATACTGAGTAAAAACCTCCAGAGCGTTTCAAGAAATGATCTTCCTAATGAACAAAAATCCTCTCCTTTAACATTTGTCACAGGAAAGGGCATGTCTCCAGGCCAGAATGGAGTGCAATGACAAAACTCTGTGGTGACACTGACTGAGGTTGCCCTAGAAGACGAATTAATATGGCTGCACTGTATGGTATGTGCTAATTCCAGGCTGGAATTTCACCATAATACTGAGACAACAGCAGTCCCACAGATACCTTCATCACACTCCACCACAGACGCAGACATGTCTCAAATAAACTAGTAACAAAAAACCAAGCAAACAAACAAAAGATAGCTTAATGTAAAAGTAACCACTATATAAAACTTTTTCAAGAACAAGTGTTCATTTTGATGCTTTAGGTTTGGAGCTAAAAAAAGAAGAAATGGATTTCATTCCACTCTTATCAACTTTGGCCAGAGCCTTCTGAGCTGCAGACATCTTGCTGTTTGTCTGTGAGTGAAATGACGAACAGAACAAGTTAAAAAGCATGCCCGTAGGAGGGGAGTATAAGGTACAAGCTCCTAAATATACAAGTCAAGTAAGAAGTTGAATTACATTTTTACTAAGATAGTGTTATGCAGGCTTTAAATTGTAGGGAGAAAAAAACCTTACAAAACAAATTTGAGATTATTCCATCAGAAAAATACTTGTCATAAATTGCTTAGCCTCAGACAAAGACAGAGAATCAATTACAAGGAAAAGGAGGTGAAACATCTTTCCTTTCTGCAGAATGAGATATCCCAACTCGAACGTTTACTTTTGGATAATCCCTGAGTGTACATTAAGAGGAATAATGCATGCAATATAACAGATGCATACTGTACCCTCCGACTCAATCTCATGATTATGCTGTCAGCAGGCTGAATTACAGCCTTGCATTACTGATGATGAATAATTCACACTGATTTATTATCAAATTCTTCACGTGCAGTGAAATAAAGAGAAAAGAAATGGAAGGACTGAGAATGAAGAAGGTAACCAACATTTGCAAAGCACTTTGAGGCCAGTGGGACAACTTCCCAGACTTCTACACCTAAAACAAATTTTATGAGGTATTTATTTATTTATTTTTAGACAGTGCTGACCTCATTTCTTTCTTACATTTTAAAAACATTATTTTTAAATCTCTAGGTGTTTTCCCTATTAAGAAAACTTTGCATTGTCCTTTCTTTATGATATTTCTCAGACTGCGGGACTTCATAATTACACTACTTGAGATCAGCTAGAAGGTTATGGATAAGATGGAGATAGGCAACTACAGTATGATCACGCTGCTGTACAAACATGAAGAGTGCTTTAAAAAAGGAAAAGAATACTATACCATATGGAACCCAAGAGCTAATCTTTCTTTCCCAGAATCTCTCATCAGTGTGCTTCATTATCGTATCTAACATTAAAAGGAATTATCTCCCCTCAGTCTACCTTTATGCTCAGTTCAAAACCAGTGGGTAGATAACAGAGAAAGGGGAAAACGTAGATTTTATACCAGTCGTCATCTCCACTTGGGGTCAACCTGCTCACTTCAAAACTAGTGTGTGCCCCAAATATGAAAAAATTTGAAGGGAGAAAGGGTTTTATCTGTCAATAGCTGTTTCCCTTTGCAGAAGGATGAAGAATAGTCAGCCTTAAGGCCTCAAGGTCACAAGACCACCACAGAGGGACTTCTTATCTCCCACTGGACCACAGAAGGATTCATCTTCTTTCAATACTACAAGAAACAACCCAGTGCAAGCCTCACAAGCTTGGCAAAAACACAGACAATCTATTTTTCACATCTATGTTGCTCTCCTAGGAATAGTACAGTGGCAAGCAACACTGAACTCAGATTTGAATTGGCCTCCAAACTTGTGTAAGACCTGGAAGACATCAAGCTCAGTGTTGATTTAACTGTGCTAAACTGACATAAATAAATGCACAAGCAATATTTCTATGTTAAAATACAACCTGCCTTCACAGCCCTTGGAATGTAAGTGCATGCTGCCACCTTTGCCTCTTTTTCAAATAACCAAAATATAACAGTTGTAATCATTATGCCATAAGATTTATTGTGTACTAATTTCAAAGAGCTTTGCAAACATCAGCTGAGCATCTTAACACGTGTCAAAGTCTAACAGCTTCACTGGAATGTTCACTGATAAAATACAGCTATAAATAATAAATAAATAACAGTTTAGAAGAGTTCAGTATGGAACAGAAGACCTGAGTCAAGTTATGCCTGAAAGCTGATGATGATGCAGCTGCATACATCTGACATTAGGCTTTTTTTTCCTCATTTTTTTCTTTTAATGTGTTTTGGAGTTGAGAAAAAGGGGCTCTGTGCTAATACTGAGCTTTAAGCTACGCTTTAACAGAACATGCACGAATGCAAGGCTTACTTACCTTTTTGTTTTTCAGATTACTGCTGTTAAACTTAGTATAGTCTTCTTCTGCTTCCACAGGGACATCTGATAACTTCCTTTTCTGAAATGTTAGAGTGAGGAAGTTGCCCTGTCAACCACTTTTAAGATGTACACACATGGTAGTTACTAAGCTTTGGCTTTGTAACGTAACCATAGCACCAAAACAGGACTGGCAATGAACAGAGGAATCTGCAGTAAAAGCTGAAGATTTCTTTTTGTAATTGTCTTCTTTACATATCTGTAGTCTCTACAGTAATGAGAATATATCATTCACTGTCGTAAGAACTATTATTTCTTCCCAGCCTCTGAAGAATGACTTACAGAAATGACTTCAATCCAGTTTCTAATTTCCATGATTTTATCTGTGGTGTCAGACTCTAAATATTTAGAGAACCTTTATGGAGCAGCTGTTGGAAGCCAGTGTCTAACAGCCAGTGAACCCAGACTCTTGTCAATCTCACAGAACTGTAAAGGACCAGCCACTCCAGCCAGTATTATTGCTATCTGCCAGCACAGGTGGATCACTATCTAGTCTCTTATCTGTTTGTGCATAACCTCTAAAATTAATTAGTTCTTACAGTTTGGCAAAAAATGAAACACTGACATACAGTTCTGCTGACTGTTTCGTCATTTGAATCCAGCAGTATATTGAGAAGTTTGACTCGGCATGCGTTGAGTGCCTTTTAGCTTCAGAAATAATAGGACTTAAGGGTTCTCAGAACTTCACATGATCAGGCTGTAAGAATGAGTATTTCTTTCCACAAACTGTAAGCATGTGCTTAGTTTAAAGGTGAAAACTTTCTGGTATGCTTCCAAAAGGGGAAAAAAACTGTATATATTTTACAATGTCCTATTTTTATTATTACTATATATCTGATATTACTACCCTGTCCTTAATATCCTGTGAAATCTAAGCTATGGCCTTCCTAGTTTCTGTGCCAAGGAGAGTGATTTTGCAAGCAACTTGGATGGTACCGTACCATTTTAAGATCCTGTTTTATTCATGTTGTTTACAGAGCTTGTGATCCCCACTCCCCACCCTGCTTTCTCTCTCTCTGGCACTGAAACCAGGTCTGCAGCTTAGATTTCTCAGCTCTTAGAACCAGATCCAACAGCAGCCTTCTCTTTTGATTTCAACGGTATCTGGATCAGACTCTCTGGGAGGCTGTTTACTGAGCTGTGATTACATTTTCAATTGACAATCTAATGAATAACGACTATGCTCCTCTTTTTGGAATCTGATAAACAAATGTTTAAAACTTTAATAAAATGTTTGCATTTCAGCAAAGGATTTGCTCTTCAGCTGTAGTAGAGCATACACATTCTTTTTGTAAGCTGTCTTATCTACAGCCAATGGCCAGACTCCCTGTGCTGACAAACTGGATAGTATGAAGATTACAACACAAGATCAATGGCACACTCTTGATTACAATACGGATTACAAATAATTTTGATTTAATCATTAAATCACAATGTCCAGACTGCATCCAGCTTACTTTGGTACTAAAAGAGACAGAATCTGCCATAGCTTCTTCTGTCAAGCATAGAAGCTTCTAAATTTCTCCTTCCTTGCTAATTTATCTTAACAGCATTTCCAAATGTGCAACTACTTTACCATACTAGAAAATACACGCTATACTCTACTTTATTTGCACTAATTGTATACTATGACTGCCAAGACACCTTGCCCTCACAAGGAAAAATTTCAGTGCAAGTAAAAATGGTCAAAAATGCACTAACGATTTCAGTGTACAAGTCACACTCCTCTGAGGTTGTGAAATAAAGGAGAATTTTAAGCTCCTTAAGTTGCAAAGATAGATGCATCATGCAAATCCTGCTCTGGAAATTCATGGGATCCTCAGCAAGATTTCACTGCCCAACAACTGAATAGTTCTAAGCCTCGTTTCCTCTGTAACCCAACTGCTGAAATACAACAGTTTTTAAAAATAGATTCTAAGAACTATCCCAATGGAATAAAAGCTGTTCATACACAATATGTAATGTACATCACGTGCAGTTTAATATAGTTGTCGTAACATCTTATACATCCTTATACAGCTAATGAATATCAGTTGGCTCATGATGTGTGCTTAATATTTCTTACAATGTGTAAAGATAATTCTTAACAGAATCAAAGGGCCAAGTAACTGTGCAGCCAGAACAACTGTCCAACCACATGGAAATAACTTCTATCCACAGATATACATTGGAGAACAAATGCTATTAATAACAGTAGGGCCCAATTATTCCTACATGTGCTAGCTGACATACTGCTTAGCAAAACAGTCACTGAACCAGCCAGAAACAAAGTTATTTTAGACATTGTTTCAGTAAGTAGCAGGGACTTTGCAGGAAAGGTCACTGCAGTAAGAAATCTAGTTTTAGAATACAGAATATTCAGTATACAGAGTGCCTGTATATTAAATGACAAAGAAACTCAAAAGTGGGGCTTAGGATTCCAGAGGGCAAGCTGTGCAAATCATCTGTGCTATTTCTCAAAGCCAAAGCAGAAGGCTTGATATGTGAGGAAGACATTTTGAATGCAAAAGAAAAAGATGAAGTGATTTTGGATGTTCAACCTCAAAGTGATAAATCTTGAAGAAAAGAGTTTGTCAGACTAAACCAAATGAATATTGCCCCTACAAACACTTGAACAGATGCACACATTTCCCCACCCTCCTCAAATTAAAAGATATTGGGAGTAAGCAAAATTCTACAACAAATGGGAAAAAAAACAAGAAAAAAACACGTTTGTTTTAGGGTCAGGTAATACAGGGATAAAGTGAAAAATGCCAAAAAGTCAAGCTGAGTTAGGCCTTGGGATGGAAATTAAAACAAACAGCAAAAGGTGTTTTAGCCACAGAAGCAAAAATGGAATCAAAAAAGCATGGCTGCTACACATGAATAGATATTAAAACTAATCTATGTCTAACCCTAAAACAGGTTAAATCCTTTGCCTCTTCGTTTTCAAAGAAGATGAAGGGTTAAACATGAGCAGAAAAAAATAAATCTCTCTGTTCAGGACAGAAGTAAAACTCAATACACTGACACTGTTGGGAGAATGCTTCAAAAATCACAAGTCCAGAAGTAAACCCTGGCAACTATTCTACTGGATAGGGGCTATATTCTACAGAACAGCAAAATATCCATCGTACATTAGAGAAGAAAAGTAGTAATAATAGGACTCAGAAGAGTAGAAAAGGGGAAAAAGTGAAAGAAGGAAGAACAATTAAAGACACAGACTAAGTAAAAACTAAATGTGGGTAATGCCTACTGACATGGCCTTTTTTTTTCTCCTCCACAAAGATAGTACATTTTCTGGTGACGATAAACGTAAGAGATTGCCAGAGGATCTGACCCCTGAGGTAACTGAAATGATATAAAATTAAGATTACATGAGGATTTTAGGGTAGGTAAGAATCTGTGTGAAAGGGAAACAAAGGCAAATAATGCAGAAAGGGATCCCACAGGGATTGGTGAATATTACCAATGGAGTGCCATGTACAATACATACTCAAAATGATCATTGTTAAAGATAAAAGCATGCTAACATTTACTGAATGTACACCACGGGGTACCATTATGGCTACCTAAAGAGCTTGCAACACTGTGAAGGAAAAGCCAAAGATCCTTCAAGTCTTGAAATGTTATAAATGGATGAAATGTCCAGAAGTACAAGGTCATGTACCTACCTACCAGCTGGCTGTATGAATTTCAGGTATAAACTGAATGCTGATCCACTAAGGGTTGCAGTGGAGAGAAAAAAAGACATGCGTGTCTTAACTGTTTGCAGCATATCTGCCACATCACACAGTAAGAGTGGCAAATGGGATTCTAAAATATGATGAGAGACAGTACTTCCAGTTAAGACCAGAACGGATTAATGCCACCGTATTGCATTGATAAAGATGTTATCATGAAAAATTATATTACTTTGGTCACCTGTCTTCAAGCAATCTTGGAACAGGTGCAAAGAAATGTGAGATATTTATGAGAAAATGGAGAACCCATCTTCCACAATTCAAGCTTAGATTTACAAAATGAAAAGAGAAAGGATATGCATTTTCCCTTTACACACAGAGAGAACTAATGGTTATGGAGGGAAAAGAACCATTTCAATGAAAAAATGAACACAATAATGTTAGCACAAAACCACAGAGGAATAAATTGGCTATGAATAAATTCAAGGTGGAATTTACAGGAAGGTTTCTGAGCATCAGAGGAATGAGGTTATAGAACAGAATTCCAAGAGAAGTAATGGAAATAAAAATCCTAATGAATCCTACAGTGGAGAACGGTCAGTGTACAAGAGATTACCCAACATGGTTGTCTGGGAATCTGTGACCCAGGAGGTCCCTTTCAGGGTCCTCATAAATTACATACAAAAAGAAACCTATGAGGTCATATTGTCCCATCAACCTCAATAAAACTAAATGAGCAAAACACATAAGAAAAGATTGCTGACCAAAACTATAAAATAAGTCTCTCTCTTCACCCCCCCCCCCCCCTTTTTTTTTTTTTTTCCAAATTGGAAAACCAACCAAAATATTGCTTAACGTAAAAGATAAAAGTACATGATAATGTTCTTGTGTTATTTCAGACTGGATTTTTACAAGGTCAATTTACTTTACATATTGTATTGTACCCAGTGCTTGGCTTAATTCAGTTTTAACAACAATTCAGAGAGATTAGCTTACAACAGACTATATCTGTCAATATCTTTCTTACCTTCAACGGTGGCTCTGGTGCTGGGACTGTATGCTCTGGAAGACTGCAGAACAAAAAGACTTCACATTATAAATTTAGACAGCTGGATGGCACAACCTAAAGTTTAACTCCTCCCCAGCAGTGGTTGCTTTGTGTGTCAGTTGCTCACACATGGCATGTGTTTACAAAAAATGGCTCACGGACCCTTAGGTAACTAAAACAGAGCCAGAAACATGGGCTCTTAAAATTTCTTAGTCTGGGCAGCCAAAACAGGAGACTCCCACCTTACCTTTGAAAACTTTGGGTTTTTTAGTAAGATGATATCATAAAGTACCTAACACAATAGCAGCACTAACACATAACTATAACAAAGTTAAGATATGGGGCCTCTGAGGTGTGAACTGCACATTTTTTCTATAGGCCACAATAAGAGAATGCACTAAGCAAATCTGAATGGAAGGGAAAACACTGAGTCCCAGACACGCTCCAAGCAAACTGCTGCTGGTTAAGAACACAGTATGAGGACACTGACTCACCTGATAAGAATAGATAAGAAGTGTAAGTTAGCACAGGCTAGATATGTGAACTCAAATCCCAGCAGCACTGAGCGATTAGGAAAAAGGAAAGAGCACTGGGGATGAGGACTGTATTTCCAGGCAGCGTTATTCATGCTCCACAATTACGGACACAGTGCTTTAACTCTTTGGATTTCCTTTTATTCCCCTCTAGAATTGCATAAATTGCTTGAGCATTTCAGATGCAATTGTGATAACAGACGTTTAGGAGATTTAGGTATTATTACATCTCTCCTCCAGCCCACGTCCTCAGTATCACAGAAGGGCACAATGTACATTTGAAAATATCACATTTAAACAGAATGTGAAGGGGTAGGATTGTGTTATTCACTGTAATTTTGATGACCAGATATAAATATTCAATAGAAATGACCAAAAGGACATTAATATATGCCACATGTGGCTAGCAGCTAGCTGAAACAAAATGCTTACCCTAGGTATTTTGACAGCTCCTTGCTCAGCTCTTCAGTAATATATTCTGATATTAACCCATGGGCATATCGCACATAGTCTTCAGCAACAGGGCAGAGAAAAGAAAAGAGAAGAAAAAAAAAGAGCATTCACATTATATATAGTCATGCTGCCTTAGTCATGATGTATGCACTACCATAAATCATAAGATTGAACTAACAGTAAGAGACTTCTAATGGATACACTGTGATGGTTCTCTGTGTTGAGTAGTTTATGTTACATGACACTTGTAGGTTTAGTTAAAAAGTAAAGACTTACTACACTCACTTTGTCAGCACATGTTATTAATATCTGCTGTATGTACTTAACAAAAACTGTTCACTTTCAGAGAACACCAGATATCATGTATTTTTCCGAAGAAATTAAATTTTAAAAACCTGCAAAAGTAAAAAGCTGACTCAACAGAACATGCAATCATTAATTTTAAAGCATCTGGATCTTACAATTATTTGGCAAGCCCTTCAGTACTAAAGTACATTTTCTGGCTTCAACTGAAAACAATTAGATGAGACAATGAGTCTATTTCAAAGTCTTATACTTAATTTCAGTACTTTATGGAAAATGCCAAGGCCTATCTAAACATCGCTGGCAAGACAGGATAATTATCTGTGGAAATAAGAACTACTAGAAGCTGTTCTCAGTACGGGGCACTCCTGCTATAAACGTCTTTCTGAGAGAAAGGAAAAAAAAAAAAAAAAAAAGGTGACTCTTTTAAAACATGAAGTTCTAAACCAGACCTTTTCCAGTCACGTTCTACACCAGCACTGACTGATCATAGGCTGGATCTTCTAAAACTTACTGTTGTCAAGGCTGCTAGGGAGTAACTTTATCCACGCAGGAAGCATTTGCCAGAGAGACATTAAACTAAAATCTCACCTCTGAATTCCACATACAGTACGCCAGTTCTATCTGCTCATATGACACACTTGAGAGAGTTCAGAAGCGCATGGTAAACTTGCCTCAGTGGTAAAGAACTATTTTTAAGGTGTGAGAGAGAGTTTCTTTCTTTTTTTTATTTTTTAATTAAAAAAGCTCAGTACAAATTGGCATTGAAGCTGAGAGCATTAACAAACTGACATCAACATATGCATTTCAATCAGACTGTCATCAAATTCACAGAATCTTCTGTCTGCACTTCTTCCTCCACTACCTTTATTCATCAAGTTTTTGTCACTCCCTAAGTTTTTTTTACAGGGTCAGGAGAGAAGAAGAAACAATTCCAATCCAAGACAACTTCACTTCTGTATTTAATATGCACAATTTATCTCCTAAGAAAATTATTCCAATCATTTCACTCTCAGCACTGTAAGACTGAACGGCAAGGACAAGTCAACTACTTACTATCACAGCCAAATATAAAATTTAAAATGTATTTCTGCCTTCAAGCAATCTTCACTGACTTCCTTTAGATTAATAGAATGGCTTGGGTTGGAAGGGACCTCAGGGATCATCAAGTTCCAACCTCTGTGCCACAGGCCGAGTTACCAACTGCAAGATCAAGCAACAGATCAGGTTGCCCAGGGCCCCATCCAACCTGGCCTTGAATATCACCAGGGATGGGGAATCCACAATTTCTCTGGGTTACCTGTTCCAGCACCTCACCGCCCTCTCAATGAAAAACTTCACTCTGAAATCTAACCTAAATCTTTCCTCTCTCAGTTTAAAACCATTCCCTTTATCCTGTCACTATCTACCCATGTAACAAGTCGATTTCCCTCCTATTTATAACCTCCCATTAAATACAGGAATGCCATATCGAGGTCTCCCCACAGCCTTCTCTCCATCAGACTGAACAAGCCTAGCTCCTTCAGCCTGTCTTCATCGGGGAGGTGCTCCAGACCTCTGACTATC
Source organism: Lagopus leucura (assembly GCF_019238085.1). Classification (NCBI taxonomy): domain Eukaryota; kingdom Metazoa; phylum Chordata; class Aves; order Galliformes; family Phasianidae; genus Lagopus; species Lagopus leucura. The sequence goes on from NW_024962262.1 coordinate 11,079,607, forward strand.
TTCATGGCCCTCCTCTGGATACACTCCAACAGCTCTACATCCCTCCTGTACTGTCAGTCCCAGACCCGGATGCAGTACTTCAGATGGGGCCTCATAAGGGCAGAGTGGATAGGGACAAATACTTCCCTCACCTTGCTGGCCACCCCTCTTCTGACGCAGCCTAGGATGTTGTTGGCATTCTGGGTTGCAAGTGCACACTGCTGGGTCACATTAAGTTCTTCATCTACCAAGACTTCTAAATCTTTCTCAGCAGGGCTATTCTCAAGGAGTTTCTTCTCCCAGTCTGTATACATACCTGGGATTACCCCAAACTAAATGCAAAACCTTGTACTTTGCTTTGTTGAACCTTATTACCTACACACGGGCCCACTTTTAGAATTTATCAAGGTGTCTTTGGATGGCACCCCTTCCTTCTGCCGTTATCAACTGCACCACTCAGCTAGATGTCATTAGCAAACTAGCTGAAGTTTCACTTGACCCCAATCACTGTTTGCCTTCCAGGTACTGGAACTTAGTCTTGATTCATTACTAACCTGTCAAACACCAGGAATACCTGTGCACCTACCTTCTTTGTCTTCCCAATGAAATACTAAAGTTTCACATCTTAAACTTTGCCTCCTTTCCTCCTTGCACTTATTACGTACATCTAGGTTTTTGCCCTATGACATGTGTAAAAGCTAACTATAATATTAATCTATTTGTAACGTACTGAAATTTCACAGTACTCCTACACAAGTAATTCTCTACAGATATAAACTGCACTGTCAAGACAGTGAAAGATCAGGCAAGAAAATGATGCTTATTAAAAATAAGTGTTGAGTAAGGTCTTGTTTGACTTCCTGTCATTCATCTTGTTACATACAGTGGAACTTCCCCCAAAACTTACCCATTTTTAACCTTCAGTATTCCCAACTTAATTGCTGCTTGTTTAGATCTACAAATCTAAAAAGGCAAGTATATGCATACTTCCATAAGCAAGCAGGAAGATGGAAAAAACAGTGCAGATTAGCAGTTTGGTAAAAAATTTCAGAGATAAAGTATTTAGGTATCATCAAGATTGTCACTGTCAGGACAGGACAGCTTTCCATTTCATTAAAGTAAAGGTAGGAAAAAACAAAAAAAAAGCTACTGTGAAGTTAAAGTAACTTACAAGTTTTACAGCACTGCCTCTTTTTAAAAACCATGTATTACAATCTCTGTTCTATAAAACTGTCTAGCTGCCTCTTAAATCTCATTCATGCTGTTTCCTTTGATATCGTTACTTGGTAACTCCTTTTCCACTTTGTCAGCAAATTGCTTTGTTTTTCTTTATTTTTCAGTGGCATGCAGACTTCTGAATCTCTTAGTAGTAATCAGAAACAATTTGATTTTGTTCATTTTGTTCGAAACCTTTTTTAATTTTCATTAACTTTCAAACAACTTATTTCCCAGGTCATTTTTAGGTTTGTCTACACAACTTCATATGTAAGTGACAATCAGGACGCAGCCCTCACCAGCAAAAAAAGGTGATTAGAATCAAACAGGACCACTTCAGGCCTTCTGGTACAGACAAAGCCACTTTCAGAGATATTTAATATATATAGTATTGAAGTTTTTGCCCTGAATAAGTGCACTTGTGTGTATTCTACACCTAATCTTCCTCTTTGACTATGTCTTTCTTATGATCCCTTTCCTTTAAGGACAATCATATAAACAGCATTTGCGTGCTAATAAAAATAGCCTTTTCTAGTGTAGACTTTTATTGTGTGGATACTCACACACATTAAATGCATGTGCCCTATTACACAAGATGGTCTCAGTTCCGCAAAACACTTCAGCATATATTCCAATGAGAAAACAACTTTTCTGCAGGTTAAGAAGCAAAAACAATCCAGCTGAGACCTACAGTTAAATGCAATGGCCTCGATGAAGATACCACCTCAGAAAAGTCAAGAGACTCAGTCACAATCTGTCTGCATCTTTCTGTGTAAGGAATACACTCACTGCAGACTTTAGTACACTTTAAGTATGTTTCAGATGCTGTGTTTTAACTACAGGCACGCAACTTCACAAAAACTGAATTTATTACAGTGCTTAAATGGTTAGTTTCCTTACCTTCTTCAGCATCAGTGATTTGTTTACCGCTGACAAATGTAGCTGAATATATCCTTTCGCCTACACATATATTGTTGCTTTTAAGTGCTTTCACTGTTTGATTGACCTATAGGAAACCACAGAATGAAATGTCTATATCAGTGTTGTTATGCACAAGTTAATGCAGTGACAAAGCTCTTGTAATTTTGTTTCAAGCATATAAAACACTCAAGTTATGGACTGTGGTGAAATTTAATATACATTTGTAATGACTAGCATATGAGCTCAAAAACGCAAAGAAGCTAGCACGTTTTTGAGCATGTTGCCTTGGTAACACAGCACCAATTTTGCAGCACCCTGAGATGAGCAGAGCTATTCAGAAGGAACAGTCACCATTATACAGGTGAGAAATATACCTGCTAGGAGAACAGAGAATCCCTGAGCTCAGATGAACTGCAAAGATGGACTACCGAGCGCTGTTACACCGTATCTAACACAGAACACTGTCAGACAAAGAAGTTTTCAACAACACTAACAGGTACTGCTTGGACATAAAAACTCAGGCATTCGCTGCAAAGTACGTTTCCCCTAGATTCAATTGAGGGATGCCACATGGCTCAAAGCACAGATATGAACAAGCCAATATGCACTTGGATTTTAAACATAAAGTAATTCTGAAAGTAAAAGAGAAACACAATACCTTTTTCTTTAACCACTTCAACGTTTTCTCTTGGCTGTACTTGTGAAATTTCTGACTGCCAATCTCTGAGATAAAACCAAATAAGGGGAAGAAAGTCACAACTGGTATGGACTGCATTTTCAATACGCTTAGAATCTTCAGAGTTGTAGACAGAGTATGAAAGTTAATTTGCAACTTGGACATGTTTGATATCAGGACAAAAAGTTGCAAAAATACTGGAAACATGAAAAAATAAACAGACTGAACTGATATGAGTCTGAACAACCTAACAATCCTTAATTAGGCTCCAATCCAGCAAAGTACATATTTTATTTATATATGTGTAATCTCTTGCTGCCTGAATTCAGTAAGACTTTTCTCAAGCCCTCGTTTGCCAAATTTTCACTGCCCTGCATTGCTGGAATGGTCATTTTAATTGCACAGTTTGCAACATAAAACGTTGTTTCTATGACTGCTTTAAAAAAAAAATCAACAAAACAAAATTAAAAAAAAATCCCACAAAACCACACCAAACCCCACTACACAGTATGTTAAACCAATAATTTATGAATTCCAGCAATTAGTAAGGGGCCAGGAGAGAGGGTTGGTTAGGAAGATAAACTATCTGCCCTTTCAATAATCCCTTTTCCTATAACTCCCTCTCCTTTTACTTCACAAGGCAACTCTAACTGAAGTTTTACCTCTATTCCCTTTTTATGCGACATAATACAGTGTCAGAAGAAAACAGAATAAAAACAGTGAAGCATACTCCTAGTGGGAGGAAGTACAAGATTCATTTTTGATTTATTGTGCAGCATAAATTAACTCGATGATATAAGAATTTCAGAAACTTTATCCCCTGTGACAACTAGGGTACCATGAACACTTCGCTATCCATGTGTGATCAGTTAGCTGCAAATACGTGAATTCAGGATGCTGAGGTAAAGGAGAGAGAAAATTACATGGGCTGATCAAAATTTTAGGATAAAAATTATTGAGTATTACTTCACAGAGTTTCAGTTTAGAAATGGAAAAGAATGCCTAATCAGATTACACAGGAGATTTCAGAGTCCGCAATGTTTGAAGCTTGTTCTTTAGCAGGTATTTCAATAGCTTTTAATCTCCTCTATACCATTGCCATAAATACATACATCTGTTTCATGTCATTTATTGACTCACTATCATATTTCAACACTCGGTTCATGGAGTTTCCTTTTCCCCTTGCAAACAACAACATATTATTTATGATTGTTTCAGCATTTCCTTCTTTGGGGTTTATCTTGGCTCCTTCAAACTGCATACAAATATCTAACTATTATGCACTCTTTATGTATGCATGGTAGGGGGTACAGAGAGGTCAGGGAAAGCTGTCTTCAAGATAAAGTTTAAATCCATCTCGCTAGCTGTAGAAGAGTAAAACACATTTTTTTCTGAGTAAGAAGGAAAAAAAGGGCTAATATACACTTTGCTTCATGAAGTTGATGAGTCGCAGATAAAGTAATTAGGTGTGACATTGCTGGCTGCAGTGACTTACAAGATCTGAAAGAGAAGCAGAAAATGGGGGAGACACTCTGGATTCTTGAACCTGCTTCTCAAAGAGCTAACATGGTTTGGGTCCAAGTACAGTGAGCACGATTCATGGATTCCTCTCTTATCTGAAAAAGTTTGAGGAAGGGACGTCCTCCTGCCACCATCCCCCAACCCACGCTGAAAAGTAATTCCAGTCTGGATTCCCAGGCAGACTCCCCCACAACAGTATGATTCAGAGTGACTCAGTTAGGGAAAGGAAACGTAGAACTGTGAAGCCATTTTCATTAAAACATGTGAAAAATAATTATGCTGAATCCTTCAGAGATCACTTTGTTTGAAAATATTTTGTGTGCTTGACAGTTTTGACTATTAAACTCTAGAACTGACAGTATCTGAGACCTCTGAAGAATTAAAGTGAGTTATGAAAGTCACAAACTGCTGACAAAAGGATTCAATATTGGAACGTGGATTTAACATGTGATGCACATTTGATATTGGTGAGAGTTAGCGACTATGTTTGATAATATGAGTATATATTGGAAAGCTTTTTTTCCCCCTAATGTGTCTGGTGCCTATAAAACTGGTCTGAGACATCTGGAAAGATTGGGTTTGAGAAATACAGATGGAATATAAGTGGTTCTACAATTAAATAATATGTTCAGCGATCGGGTAATCGCTATGTAGACTTGGAAGTTTCCCCGATGTATTGTTGAGCAAACTGCCTAAAGCACATTTTAACATCCATTTTCTCAGTGTTTTCCATAACTCAGAAACTCATATGGCCCCTTTTTCCTACCTTCTGGGAATACAAGCTTGGCAATATTACTTAGTTATTCTAATCAGGTAAGTTCTCTTGGCTCTCCATGTTAATCACATCAGACAAGATCACAGTGCAGTTTTTGCCTTGCAAAATGAAACACAGAGTAACACTTTGGCACTGGAGTTCATAACCTTTTCTCAAACCTTCTCTGTCATACACTTTATCCAATCTTTGAATTTATTAGCAAACAACCTGCCCAACCCAGGCTTAGTGAGCCGTAACACACTCTTTTCCCCAACTACTGAAGCAGGTAAATGGGAATTTAATCCAGCAAAATGAATTTTCAGTGCCCTTTGACAGTGAGGCCAGGGAAGGTGAACTTTCTACTAACTCATTAAGTGTAAACTGTGATTGCTCTAGGGTAAGAGCTTGTTATACAGATGTTAAGAGCCTTTAAATTAAATTGAAAGTGAAATAATTATGTTGTTAGCTTCTGCCAAACAGAACAGAGTTGCAGAAGACAGAACATGACAGATACTTCTTACTCTAAAGCCCAACTCCTTAAATAAGAAAGGCTACGTAGGGGACAAGTCCTAGCACTGGAAAAGAGTATATTAGTCATAATATTGGTATTTTTTACAAGCAGTAAAAGAGATGTGAAAATGAAACACATAGAGGGGGATTGCACAAAAAGGTGATCTCGTGCACGACAAGTGGGCAAGCCCTAATGTGTCTATTGCATAATCACAACTTTAGCATTCTAAGAAACTAAAGAAATTCTAAGAACAAGTCCCACATCTTATGTGTCTACGGCAAATACTTTAGATATACATATACATTCTTTTGCTGTTAAAAAGAAAACAAATGCTGCCCAAACAACAGTACCCCTGCTTGGGGGAAGTGGCATTTCAGAAAAATGATTTCACCTTGCCCTATATTCCTATGCAGAGCTCTAGTTTGACAGTCAAGAAAATCTGACAGCATTTTTCACCTTCCCAGATGGGTGGGCAGAATTTTACTATCTTCTCTCTCACTCACAGCACCTTAGTCAGCATTAGATAAGCTGCAGGGGGACAGAAAATGCCTAAAAGTTTAATGCTAATTTCTATTGGAAGCATTTATCACTCTGGGAAGAAAAAAAGAGGTTCTGTAGTTCAGATGTACCCGTGTTAAGGAAGTCTTCTCAAAAATCACAACTCATCCTAGGAAAAGTGTTGCCTACTCCCACCAATACCAAATGCAAGTTAATGCTTTCTTCAGTTTCTTTTGAAAATCCAGGACAGTACATAATTCCAACTACCTCAGTCCCAGCAAAACATACTATCTCGCTGCCTAGATTTTCTGCTGTCTGGTTATCATTTCAACTGAAACCAGTCCTGCCACAAAGTTCAAACTGATTCTTTTAGAGAAGTAAGAGCTCCATGTTAACTCTCTCTATATATATCACAGCATAAAGGAAATACTTGAGCTTGTGCATCTAAATCCTTCAGGAAAAGCTCACAGCCACAATGATGTTTTATGCAATGATAAAGAAATCTGGCATATTACTTGTTAGTGGAAGACAGGAACATCTAGGAAGCCAGCTCTGATGAGTTCTTCATTTTTATGTCACTTTGCAGGAAGACTGCACAACTGTTTCAGTAACAGCAGTTACACCTGATTCATGATATTGCAACAATGACTTCTAAGCCTAAACTTCTGCTTTGAAAGCACAGCCTCATCTTGCATACCTTGATTTGTTTGGAAAGCAAAAAACAGTACTGAAATCTATATTGTAATGAAAGCACAGATAAACCCAGCCTTTTCCCACACCCTCCCCTGCACTTTTTTCACCTTTTTCTTCTGTTATATGACATATGGACCGTTTGACTCCTTCACACTTCAGCAGCAATGGGCAATATGGGTACTCTGAATCTAGCACAACTTGATCCAGTGGCTGGAACTTTCCTTGCTGCTGAAAATACATCAAAGGGACAATAAAAGCATTATTATATTGTTAAGACATACACACATATGCACATATAGAAATGCAGATGCATGCAGTTGCCACAGCTTTAAAATAAAGGACTTAAAGAAGATTTACTTTGAATGGTACCACATGACATTTAGAAACTGATTACAAAGTAAACTATAAATATTTATTTCAAACCAGCAAATATCTCCTAAATGCCGAACTATTCAACGACTGCACATAAGAATCCAAATTTAAAACTACATGGGATAAACTAATGTGAAGTACAGCAAAAATTTTTTGGAAGATGACATAAGACACAGTAGTCAACGTGTGCCAATAGTGTCTGAGACCAAAACCTGTTGGATTAAATCCAGTGTCATAACTCCCATTCAAATTTTGCTTTTCCCTCCATAAAGATAAATCTCAAAGGAGCAGGGCATACTTCTGGAACATAGTATTAACCTTTCACCTCTGCAAAGTCAATTTCAGTTTGGCCACAGTATGCATATAAAGTGATTTTGGCAGCACTTAAATAGCCCTACATATGACAGAATCATCAAACAAATCCTGCTGTTGCCAAACAATGCATAATCACTCAGCACAGTTTGGCACAACTGGCAGCCTTCCCCTTGGAAAGATCCTTCAGCGCATCAGTACAAAGACTTAGTGAACTCTCCATCCTTTGGGAGTGCACGGTGTCAGGAGCCAAAGCTGAAATCATTACATCGGTTAGGACAAAAAAAAAAAAAAGCACTTGGGTAAAACGCTTTCGTTATTAATTAATCCTCTTATTAGGCAGACAGAGCCTTAATAAAAATAACCATATATCGTAAAATAAGATTAAAAAAAAAAAAAAAAAAAGAATGCATTTTTATTTTTTCCAATTAAAAAGGCACAATTACAATGGCAAAACGTTATGAGAGGCAAAAACAAAGCTGAAATAAACAGCTTCCTGTGGATAATTTACATGTACAAGCTAGCTTGTGTCCAGAAGCAAGACAGCTACATTCACCTTGTGAAGCAACACAGAGCCTAAGCTAAGGTCTACTGGACAGGAGATGGCTCTGCTCAGAGAGACTTCAGCAACCCTGGACTGTACTTTCAAAATGAAAGGATGGTACAAATAATAACTCTACAGAACCCAGTGAGTATCTTAACACTTACTAGTTCAAGCCAGAAAATAAATCTGCCACATTCAAGCTGGCTTTGCATGAAGTATCCGCCACACAGGCCTCAAGACTTCCCTTTACTCAACAGTAAATTAATTTAGGCAGGACACTGCAGGAATGCAATTGCCTTTAATGAGTAACCTGTAACAGCTCTACACACTTATCTGGAACCATGTCACACTTAGGAAACAACGTACCTAAGAAGAAAAGGGCAGTACAGGACTATTGCTGCAGTTTCTGTGCATAGGAAAGGTCATCCTTTATTCAGTTTACCTTAGCACTTATCACAGTCTGATACACTGATTCTCTAATTAAGTTTGATATAAATTCTTCAAAGGGATGCTGAATTCAAACCTAGAGAAATGAAAATACTATGACTGTAAGGAGACTTCTAATGGGCCACCCTGAAGCAGAACAGATCACAGAAAAACTGAATTTCTTGGTATATCCTATACCATAAATAATTTAGAAACAATTACAGAACAATAGGTTACTAATACAAATGTCTAGTGGAACTATATTTCTTCAGTACAGAAGAAGAGTTTTTCTGCATTCTCTACTTGTAACCCAAAGCAGAAAACAGCAAGCCACCTTAATGGAAGAAAAACCTCTTAGGATGCATGAAACAAAATCAGTGCCTCCATGAAATAAAAAATATGGATTCATGTTTTTATTTTGTCATTTCTTCAAAGGCAGATAATAAACTGTAAAACAACAATATTGTCTATGTCTTTTGATATACTTATGAAATTTAAGTAAGGTTTTGCAACACCCACAATAAATTGATTAACCCATTAATGTATTATCCATCTTTTGGGTAGTTTTTCACCCCTTTGCTGTTCAGCAATACACCATCTCTACAAACACTATTTCTGAAAAGCCAATGTTTCAAGTTCAAACCACAACATAAAAGTTCCTCTTTCACAGCATCCAAATTCATCTTTCTTTTTACCTCTCTTTCTCAAAGTGAATCACCCACTCCTCAGGATGGGCACCAGTTTGTTTTATTATGATGACATCTACCATTTTAAATTCAACAGTTCCGGGATAGGCTCTCGCAAAAGGACAAAAGATTCTCTGCTTCTCTTACAAAGAGGGGGTTTACATTTTGTTCAGGTTCCAAGCTGATTCATGGAATATACTTTATTGGTCACAAAAATAAAAAGGATGAAAACAAAGATACATATGGGATGAACATCTCTGCTTTAAATGCAAACTATATTTCCCACAGTACGGAAGTCCCTCTTCATAAAATTAATGCAATAACAGAAATAATGTTTCCTCCTGAGAATATCAATGAGAAAAATAAGCAGGCTTACCTCTTTGTCCGCCTTTATGAGGTAATAAAGTATCAGAAATAAGGGGTCCATCGGTGTAACAAAGAGCAGGCGCCCATCTAAGGGACAGATATAAAAAAGTGTCGTTAGTACTACTAGGCACAGAACTACCACTGGATCATTTTTTTAAGATGCTTTTTAGGAGTGTAAGCAAGAAGAGAGGATTTTTTTTTTTTCACATTAAGCATTCCAGTATTTTACTAAAATAGGCAGGAACACTATTTGTGATTTTGTATTAAAAATACAGGGAGCTCAATTCTCAACCCTGCCAAATGAAAGCACAAGCTCTGTTGCTTCTGACTTGAAGCACTATGTTTTCCCTTTTTCAGTGATATATGACAAACAACAAAATTAAAGCTGCCCTCCATTGGCAGATTTCAGTGTAGCAGAACCTTGTTTTGAGGTAGTAGATAAATATCCAGCACACTCTGCCCCAGATACTGGGCAAGGCAATGCCAGTTCAGAGAATATATAACTGAGTGTTCTACTCAAAATTACACCACCATTTCAGAATGACAGCGTACTCGTGCTCTCTGCACAATCATAGATAATTTGAAACAATGTAACATTAAGGATTTCCACTAATTAGACCAAATAATTGATAACAACTTGACATTAATTAGCAAACCGAAAACAAATAAATTTAATTTTTTGTTTCAATCCACATGACTAAGATAATTAAAGAAAGAAAATCCTACTGGAACAGCCTTAAAACTAACAAAAGACAGGGTGGCAACAAAGTGGTCTGGTCAAAGTTGACAATCTGTCTGTAAAACTGAGATCACGCAACGCCTGCAGTCTCTACATCTGTACAGCCCAATTAGCTTGGAGATCCAATTTACATTTATTTCTAAGCTAATTTCAATTTTTCTGTCCAGAGGGAGTATTGAAGACATGGCTATTTGTTAGAAGACTACTTCTACAGTTTCTGACAAGCCTCGAGGATACCAAACGACACATAGGCTGGAGCAGAGTGAGCTCTTACACTGTACTCTGCTGTCTTCCTTCTGAAAATCGGTACTCAAAATCTAAGCCTCCAAGTACCAGCCATGAAACATGGCTCTAGTGCTCAGTGCGAATCAAATGAAAAAAAAAACAAATATAAGGCATTAAAATTATACAGACCAGCCCAAGCAAGTAAAACCAAGGCACTCAGGGCCAAAATATTTCTCCAAGTATGGCACTGCCAGGTCCCTGGAAGAATACTACCCAGGTCCCAAGGGAATATATTTCCCTGACAATTAGACAAAAATAATCCCAACTCCACAGCTATTAGCAAAGAAAGTACCAAGACTACTTCTTCACAAACCTGCAAGTTTTGATAATAAGACCGGAGAAAAAAAAAAAAAAAACAAAAAAAAACTAGCCCTTTTCTTAAAGCTCCCATTTAAAAGCTTTCATCTGTACCTTCAGGAAAAAGTATTTTAATTTGTTCTATGGAGTTCTGACTCACTGTAGCTGTATGAAGACCTTGGAGAATCATGAAGTGGTTTGGGTTGGAAAGGACCTTTAAGATCTGGTCATCTAGTTCCAGCCTTCCTGCTAGAAGCAGGGACACCTTCCTCCAGACCAGATTGCTCAAAGCCCCATCCAGCCTAGCTTTGAATGCTTCCAGGCAGGAGGCACCCACAGCCTCTGGGCAACCTGTTCCACTGTCTCACCACCCTCACAGGAAAGAATTTCTTCTTTATATTTTGTCCAAACGTACCCTCTTCCACTTCAGAACTATTCCCCCTTGTCCTGTTGCTCCATGCCCTTCTAAAAAGTCCCTTCCCAGCTTTCCTGTCGGCCCCCTTCAGGTACTTGAAGGCCTCTATAAACTCCCCCAAGAGCTTTCTCTTCTCCAGGCTGAAAAGTCCCAGCTCTCTCAGCCTGTCTCCAGCCCTCTATTCATCTTTGTGGCCCTCCTCTGGACCTGCTCCAACAGCTCCATGTCATTCTTGTGTTGGGGGCCCCAGAACTGGAGGCAGTACTCCAGATGGGGTTTCATGAGAGCAGAGTAGTGGGGCAGAATCATCTCCCTCAACCTGTTGGTCATGCTTCTCTTGATGCAATCTTGATGCAAGAATACATTTGGCCTTCTGGGCTGCAAATGCACACTGCTGGCCCATGCTGAGCCTTTCATCAATTGATACCCCCAAATCCTTCTCCTCACGGCCACTATCAGGCCATTCTCCACCCAGCCTGTATCTGTGCTTGGGACTGCCCTGACCCAGATGCAGGACCTTGCACTTGGCCTTGTTGCAATACACGAGGCTGGCATGGGCCCACCTCTCAAGCCTTTCCTGGACCCTCTGAACAGCATCCTTTTTCCTCTAGCATGTCAACTGCACCACTCAGCTTGGTGTCGTTTGCAAACGTGCTGAGATTACACTTGATCCCACTGTCCATGCTGCCTACAAAGATGTTCAGTACCACTGGTCCCAGCACTGATCCCTGAGGAATGCCACTTGTCACCATCTCCACTTGGACACTGAGACATTGAAGACATTGACTGCAACTCTCAAGAGTGCAACCATCCAGCCGATTCCTTATCCAGCAAATGGTCCATCCATCAAATCCATTTTTCTTCTATTTGACAATCAGTATGTCGTGCAAACAGTGACAAACACTGCGCAAGTCCAGGTAGATGATGTCAGTTACTCTTCCTTTATCCACTGATGCTGTAACTCCATCATAAAAGGCCACCAAGTTTGTCAGGCATGAGTTGCCATTGGTGAAGCCATATTAGTTACCATCAATCACCTCAACTTTGTTTTCCATATTTCCTCCTCAGTAGAGCCTTCAGGAGGAACTCTTCCATGATGCTGACAAGCACAGGGGTGAGACCGTAGTTTTCTGGATCTTCTTTTTTTCCCTTCTTGAACATGGGGATTATGTTTCCAGTCAGTGAGAACTTCACCAGGCTGCCACAACCTTTCAAAACATGACGGATAGCAGCTTGACAACTTCATCTGTTGGTTCCCTTGTAATCCATGAATGGATCTCACTGAGTTCCATAGACTTGCGCACCTTCAGTCTTCAGATAGTCTCAAACCTGATCTTCACTAGCAGCAGGGGTTCCTTCTCCCAGTTCTTACCTTTGCTTTCTGCAGCTTGGGCAGTGCAGCTAGAGCCCTTGTTGGTAAAGATTGAGGCAAAGAAGTCATTGAACATCTGAGCTTTCTCTGTATCCCCTGTGACCATGTCTCCAGTTTAGTTCCAGAAGGTGCCCACATCTTTCCTGGCCTTCCTTTTATCGCTGATATACCTGTAGAATTTGTTCTTGTTACCCCTTATGTTCCTGGCTAGATTTAATTCCATCTGGGTTTTAGTTTTCCTAACCTGATTCCTTCTTTGTAGCCCTCCCAGGCAATCCATTCCTGCTTCCACTCCCTACGCACTTCTTTTTTAAGTCAAAGTTAGTCCAGGAGCTCCTTGCTGGCCCACAGTGGCCTTCTGGCATTCTTGCCTGCCTTCTTTCTAGGGATGCGCTGCTTCTGGACATGGAGGAGATGGTCCTTTAATACTGACCAGCTTTCTTGGGACCCTCTTCCCTCCAGGGCTTTATCTCATGTCACCCTGCCAAGCAGTTCTCTGAGGAGTTTGAAGTCTGCCCTCCTGAAGTCCAGAGTAGCAGGCTTGCAGCAAGCCCTCTTTGACACCCTAAGGATCTTGAACTCCACCATTCTGTGGATGAGGATCTTGAACTCCACCACAGCCAAGGCTGCCCTTGAACTTTGCATTACTCACCAGCTCCTCCCAGTTGGTGAGGACAATTTCCAGCACAGTACCTCTTCTGTGGATTTCTGTACCACTTAGAAGAAGTAATCATCAACACATTCCAGAAACCTCCTTGATTTCTGGTGCCCTGCTTTGTTGCCCCTCCAACAGACACCATGGTGGTTGAAGCCACCACAAAGACCGTGTTTTATGAATGTGAAGCTGCTCCTATCTGTTTATAGAGGGTCTCACCCACTTGGTCTTCCTGGTTGAGCCACCCGTTTCAGACCCACACTACGATGTCTCCTTCCTCTGCCTTCCCTTTAACCTTAACCCATAAACTCTCTGTCAGCACCTTATCAATCCCCAGGCAGAGCTCCATGAACTCCAGCTGGTTCTTGATGCAGAGGGCAACACCTCTCTCCCCTTCTCCTCTGCCTGTCCTTCCTGAAGAGTTTATACCTGTCTATTCCTACATTCCAGTCATTTCCTTCTTGGCAGATAATGAGATGATTTGCAAACACACAGCTTTTCTGAGTTGTTCATGGCCCAACTATTTCAGAGATGCAGCAGCCCAATTCCATTGAGGAAAAAATTTTCCCCTTTTTTATATATTAAAAAAAAAAAGAAAAAAGAAAAAGGCAATTAGTCCTTAAGGCCATTGTTTCCCAAGGGCCAAAGCAGAGGTTAGAAAGGGAGGGGGAGAATATAGAGTGGACATAATTGGGAGCAGGGAGCAGACTCAGTCTTTTGGCTCACCCCTAAAGGGAATAAGGAAAAGCTCGTAGACCTACTGCTTGCATTGCTATATACACCTGCAAAGTACATTTAAACGTTAACACACATTTGGGATATTGCCATTAAAGAAGGTATATGTCTGCTCGAGTCACTTTATTTATTTTAATATTAGAAATGGTCTTTTTTCTAATTACAAACAGACAAAAAGGACACACCTTCATCTCCTGAAGGGATACTAATTACATAGTCTATGGAAATTCTGGGAGTGAAACACTACACCAGGGACATCCTTACTGAGAAAGGATTGTTAAAGCCATCACGAGTGGTTGCACAAACTTCTTTCTCATTTTCAGAAAGATGAGCTAGGATCAGAGACTATGATGCTACAGATGAGGTCACTTAGACACAGCACTGAAATGGCACCTTCAGACAGCAGGCTTATCCCACAGCACTTACAGAGAAGACTACAAAGGTAATTAAAAGAAAACCAGATCAAACCACACTCCAGTGCTTGGAGTTCTGCTTAGTGTTGCTCCACTTAGCTAGCTCAGGCTTTCCAGCCCTTTTTCCCTTCTATAGGATAAGAAATATTTTATGTACACCAAGGACTTTCTGGTTTGACAAGGAAAGCTAAGTATTTTATGGCACTTCAGTTTAAACACAACTGAACAACTCCCCCATCCCACCATACCCTTCCTCAAAGACAAATCAACATCTGTCTAATTGAAGCTGCCAAAGGCAGCCTTTTAAAGAGAGACCACAAAGCCCCTAGCCCTGCTTAAATCCAGATGGCAAATGAGTGCGTCAGAAGGTGGGGACGTGATGCAGCATGCCTCAAACAACTAAGAGAAACACCTGTAAATTTAATAGAAGAAAGAGAGAAGGTCTCTTTGTATGAACATTAGTTATGGTTGGGGGAAGGATACATAACATTACTCACCTTGTTGAACAGTCTCACCTATAAACCAGGAACGATATTCCTCATGAAAAGCTTTTACTTCAAACAGCTGCTGTGCACCACTATTGAATAAGTAAAGAGTTGCTTCCCCTGTTGAAAAAGAAATCTGGTTTGTGTTGTAAGCTTTCACAAAAATCAAAAGAATACCCAATACATCTGAAGAATGTGTCTTATATACACACACACACAAACATACGCACATTCTACATAAACTCACTACAAAGAAAGCTCAGACAAAGAAAACTATTATATACAGATGTTCGTTTACCAGCTCTATAAACCAAACTGAATTTGAATCAATAAATAAGATGTGTGAATAGTTCATCTTACAACACAAAGCCTTTGATCCAAACCCAAATCAAAATCACACAAGAAATTACTTTTTTCGTCTGTACTGAAGGGGGAAGGTGGAAACCCAGAAAATTTCCTTGCCTTCTCTCATGTTTGTATCTAAGATATCAGAAGTAAGGAACAAAACCCTCAAGTGACAGTGCATCTAAGCAGACAGCAGTAACTCAGTATGAGTATACAAGTAAGGTGAACAAGAGAATACTGACAGTCTGAAAAGGTAAGCTTTATTTTAGGCTGCTCCACAGCACAATTCTGCTGTTTCATGTTAGTTTTGGGCTCTAATGAAAAAATGACAAATACATTACAAAAAAGACTGGCATTTTCTACGTCTAAACTAGGAAGTCACAGAACTGCAGAAGGGGCCACAGATGTTCAGGTACTTGAGTCTGTAGGCTGAATTAGTCCTGTCATCCACAAAAGGCAACATTAACTATTGCAATCCTGCTCAAAATACAGCCTGGAAACTTAAAGATCATGGGCAGGCTCAAAAAAGTATCACTGCAAGCCCTTAAAAGCTGATGTCATCACTGCTGTTTTCAGCCTGGACATATACCTGGGTCTTACTGAAGGAAGGTCAACTAAAATGGGCAGATGCATCTTTTCCCAAAAAATGACTGATGATGCTTTTTCCCCCCTTTATTCAAAAGCTGATGGGATGTTTAACTTCACCTAAGGTTACAGATTCAGTTCTCTGACAATCACATTTCTTTTGGATGTGGGAGGAATGAACAGCAAATACTAGGAAGAGCAGAGATATCCATCATCACCATGTGATTCTCAACAAGGGTCTACATCATAGTTTGATCAGCAACAGACATCAAGACTAATCACAGAAGAGTTTGCTGTACAACTTAAAAGACTCCTACCAGTGAGTCTTCCAGCCAAGCATGGTGGAGAGCAAGGAAAAGTTGTGAAATGGACCATTTCTATTGCCTAACTTCAGCTCCTTGTTTTACCTGCTTACATTAAAAGGACAAGCACCGCAGGTTATCAACACTATCATTAGAGACATTCTCTAGGGGACAAGGAGAGAATCTAGGCAGCTTTGCTTCTACTTTTATCACTTCATTTAGCTGATTAAGTTTGTAGCATAAATATTCCCTTGTTTTAGTTCAGAACTTTGAAAAATGCTTCTCGTAGCACTTCTGAATTACAAGCTAAAACTCCAGTTTGTAGTCTTTGTACAGGACAGAAACGTTGTCCTTTTTACCTGCCTATAAAAAGGACCGTGCATGCTTTCATTAAATAAAGTGGTTAGCATGAATATCTGTTATACGTTGAATCTTTCAGTGGCTATTTATACAATATTTGCCAACAACAATTTGTTTGTTAGATCCAAACATAAGCAAAAGACATTATCAGGAGTTCTCAGTCCTTCTATTTTCAAATATTAATACGCTACATCACTGGAAGTTCATGCAGGTCTACAAATAAGCTTCTGTAAATTCTAAAGAAACACACCCAGTCAAATCATTGTACTCTTGGTTTTTCCCAGAAACCCTTCCCAAGATCTCATATTCATCAAGTTGAATAGATCTTCCACAGAGAAAAGCAAATTAACATGTGTGCTTTTAAAAACATAATAAATTACAAGACAACATAATAAAGCAAGTGGAAAATGTCTGTGGCTGTATATTCTCATAGTAAATCTGAGCAATCAAAAAATAGGCATCATGATGAGGATAAATGATTTCATATTCTGTATCTATTGTTTTTAAATTACTCTTTCAGGAAGACTTAGAAATGAGTATATCATGTGTTAAAGTACCTGAAGACTCCAGTTACAAACACATAAATAAGAATAGTGAATTTCAATATAAAAATACGTAACTTAGAAATCAAATGAGATTGTAAAAAAAGGAAAAAATGCATTAATTCTGTCTTTAAACAAAACGCATTAACCTTAACCAAGGCTTGCTGCAAGTTTCTATTCCAGTATCTCATACTGCAAACACTGGGGGTTGGACTCGATGATCTCTGGAGGTCCCTTCCAACCCCTACAATTCTGTGATTAGATTACTCATACTTAATAAGAAATCCTTGACAAAAAGGGCAATCTGACCAGAGGAAAGTAACTATTTGTGGGATGGTGGTATGATTATATCACCTGCATTTGCTGGTCTTTCCAATGTATTTTGTATTTAAAGTGCCTCATCATCTATTAATAAGAAAAGAGATAGCACTGCTTGAAGCAAGAAGAATATTAGCTTTAAAAACGAAAAGACTCAAAAAGCTTGGTAAGTATAACTGTATCACTTTTCTGACTCTGCCTGTTTATTTTACAGCATGAGATGAATGGTATGAAGCCTAAATTTGGATTAAAAAAAAAAAAGCCAAAGTTCAACACCCAACACTGCAAGTTCCCCAAATCAAATGCATTTAAAAACACAACTTAAATTACAATTCTTTTTTGTGCTGCCAATATTCCTGATGAATAAACAGTTCAACCAATTAAAATTATAAAAGAAATCCGAAATGTTTGCACAGCATTAAACTATCTGGCATCAACAGCAGTATCTCTGGCACATAAGACTTACATTATTATCACTATTTCAGCTTGCAAAATACGAATAGTTTGGTGGTGGAGGGAATCAACCAAAGCATTAACAGGCTCATGTCACAATTCCAAAACTTGCCTGTGCTCGGACTGCGTAGTTTTGTAAACATAGGTTCGTTGTCAGGTGCTGTAGGGGGGTCGGTAGCAGCCTCTGTGGAGGGAAAGGGAAAAGTTATGAACTTGAGAACTGAGAAGCATTTCACGTTCTGCCATGCTTCTCCAAGACGTTAAGAATTAATTGGATTGACACTATTTGAAAGCTCACGTATTTTCTGCTTAAGAAGTTGTATGTCTCAGCCCAAATCCATCCTACCTGATCAAGGTACCTAAATTGTGATTCCAGACTTCTGGCACTTTCTGTTTGCCACAGAAAAGATATGCACCTGGGGATCATTTAGATTCTGAAACCCAATTCCCCGCACAGAGCCTCAAGCAACAGTACTCCTAAGTTTGATTACTCAGTTTGATAATGAACTGATGTGTTGCCTTAATTAGTCTCAAAGATTATTGGAACACTGGTAAATTAGGCAAACCCACAAGCTAAAATACTTGTAGGAAGAAACAGTGGTCTTCTATAGCATTCAGGAAGTTTCAGATTATTCAGCAATATGAGGCAGGAACTGTCTGAGTGGTTGTTAGTTACGTGAAAAATACGCACACTTGTTTATCTGTTGTATATAATCTTAAAAAACAAGGAGTGCATTTAAGAGTGCAGGAAAAAGAAGCTGAGAAAATACAGCACTTCTGGCTTAGCCTCCTCATGGTTGTGATCTTTTCTGTGTATTTAAGCAAAAAAAGTTAGACAAACAGAGCTGCAAAAGTACAATTTCGATGTGAAATTAAAAAAAAAAAAAGAAGAAAAAAAAAAAGAAAGGAAACAGCTCTCATAAGGACTGAAGCTTGAAAACCATCTTTAAAGATCCCCAGTTAATTATATTCTATCCAAGTTCTCTTTGTAGGGAAAGTCTAACTTATATTTATGAAAACAACTTCCCACATCTGACTGAAGAGCAACATGACAGCATCATCTCTCTTAACTTGCAGACTGCCAGTTCTGTCCCAGTTCCTCTCATAAACGCATTCATCAGAGCAAGGAAAATAACTATAACATTTCACATCCATAACTAGCATCCAGACCCTGGAGAATGGGCTGACAGGGACCAGGCTGCTGGTTGGGTTGCTGGGCTGCTGCTGAAAGAGGAGAGAAGCAGCAGAGGTGGGCTGCGCATCTACTCCCAGGGGAGGCTGCTGGAGGGAATAGAAGTGTGATGCTGCCCTTCCCTTTTTGGTAGTATCCAGGTTTAATGACACAGAGACTACAAACTGCTTTTCTGTGAGAAACAAGGAAATAGGAAGCTCAAATGCATTCAAAAATAGCCACCCCCTGCCTGAAAGCTGCTCCCCAACACCTCAGGAAAGGACAGGTGGGTGGACTTCTCACAGGCTGTTCTCAGGTACCTCAGTGGCTGAAAAAAAAACAGAAAACAAAACCAAAGCCCGAAACAAACAACTCTCATCTTTCACATCTACTCCTGGGTACTCAACTGTGCCCCAAACAGAAATTGCCCAGATGAAGCCATAAGCAGGGCTTAAAGAGAATGCCTTTTTTTTGTTTGTTTGTTTTTCAAGTGCATTCTGTGGCAAAGTATTGGAAGATAATGGTTCTTAAAGGTGTTTGAAGAATTTACAGCCATTTTCTTTCCCTGAATTTTCAGTTGAGTCTTCAGGTAGGTTGAAAAAGTACTTGAAAAAATTTCAATATAAGTTGGGAGGTTTTTAATGGAAAAAAAAAGTCCAATTTGCTAACCAGACTTACTTCATATGCTGATACATAAACACACACGGTTGTCAAGCTACATTTGTCCTGGCAAAGGAGAACTTCAAATTTCTATAGCTGTGTATATTTCATTTTTTGACCACAGTTTAACGTTGCTGTATTTTTTGTTACTTTTTAAAACGCTGCTGTGATTAATGACAGCAAAAGAAACACACTGCATGTGTTTACTTTGATGTGTTTCATATGAACATGTGAAAATATACACACCAAATATGATTTTCAAAATTTAAAACACAAAGCAAAACAAAACAAAGGAATTTTTAGCGCTCACTTGCTCCGCTTTCTTCATGAGTAGATTTATGAACACTGGGAACACATCCAGCCGAGCCCTAGCTGCATCTTGTAGAACGTGAACAATTAAGCAGACAACCCTTCCTAATGTAGCTGTTTTTAATGAAGTCTGCATCTTTATTTAGTTGATGTGTTCATTCCCCAGCTTTCTGACACCAAGTGCATGTTCCATCCTCACTGGGATGCCCGCACGTATGGAGCTCAGCTAAACCACTGCAGGGCTGCAGTGCTGACCCCCCTATCTCACACGGCACCCTCCAGATGGGACACACAAAGGGAAAGAGGGGGCAAAGGAAAATGTGGTTTCTCCCAGCTTCTTGTACCTTGGGTTTCTTCTATCTGTGTTCAAAGCTCTGCTTCTAGGCCTAGTCGAAGTATCCTTCTGTTACAGATTGGCCCTACTAGATGTCAAGCTGGCAAATAAAAAGAGGCATTTGGGAGAATGCCTGCTTGGAAAACTGGATGCAATAGTAATGAGGCCTTATGGGCAAAGGAGGCCCTATTTATCTGAATTTAAACACTTACTGACTAGGAAAATGCTGAGCAAGGGATTTTCAAAGTTAGGTGTCCAAAGCCTTTCTGGTGTGTGTTCTGGCCTTCCACCAGAAGAAAGGTAACTGGATTTCTTTAATGTCATTACATTTATCAGTCCTTGTGTTTGGGCAAGGATCTGTTACAGCTAAATAAACAGACTTCCTAAAAAGTGGTTCTGAAGAGATTTTCTAGCAAAACTAAGTTAAAATAGGTCTAATTCTAATGGAAAATGACAGCTACATGTCACTACTCTGAACAGCAACTTTTTCTGTAGCTCAGCTGACACAGAATGTGTAACAGAATGGAAAAACAAGCGAGAGGGATCGCACTCTTCTGACTGCTATGCTCTCTCTTAAGCATTGGGCAGAGTTCAGCTGCAGGCAGCACACAGCTGTACAGCACAATTCCCCAGCAGGTGTGTCAGTACAGCATGCCTCTCTCCTAGGACAAGTTTCATTGCAAAGGTACAAAAAAATGGGTACAAGAGTACAGAGGGGCCAACTAACCCCATCCCAGTGAAAAAGCAAGCTGTTCCCTAAGCTGCCAGGGAAGACAGAGAGGCAGACACTTCCATGAGGCAGCTGGCCCACCTCAGTCCTGTCTCATGCCCAGAGAGTCCCCACATCAGTCCTGCAGAAACAGGCCAGAAGCAACACCACAACAGGGAGCTCTGAGATGAGCAGGGGGCAGGACAACCAAATGCCAACACCAGGCTGCTAAGTTGGCACACTTTGCTGAAGCTACAGCCTACTGTGCATTCACTGGTAACCAAGCTGCACAAAGCCCACCTAGAAGTGTGGGTGATACATCCACCAGTGGCACTGGAGTCCACAGAGAGAACCTCAGACTCCTGAAGCTGAGCTATGGAGACTGTAAAAGCTTTATAGCAGCTTTCCATTACAGAGAAAGAGAAAAGCCTACTGTATTTTGTGGAGGTCAGACATGCAACCAGGCAAATTCTGTAAAAAGTATAAACAGAACAAAGTGAAAATGAACCAGCTGTCTAAGGATTTCTGGCAATAGTTTGTTCCACAATGGATTGATATGAGGCATTAATGAATCCAGCCATTAAAAAAATAAAATGTTGCTGGTATTGCAACATGAATGAATTGGAAAAGAACATAAAACTCCCACTAAGATCTATGAAACTGTTACAGATGATGCAAAGTCTGTTCACCTTTTTTTTTTTTTTTTTTCTTTCCCAAAAACTGCTTATAGATACTATATATAACAGACTAATATCAAGTTATATGGAATTCCCATGAAAAAAAGCTTCCAGCCAAGCAAGCAAAAGGCTGTAAATATCTGTCAATTGCGTAAGAGGAAAAAACCCTCCACCATCACCCTACAAAAAACCAGGATCATTTAATAGTCTGGAATTATAAAGTTAAGATTTCATTTAAAAACAGATATTAAACCATACGTCACCTACACAAGTCTTTTCCATTCCCTTCTGAACTTTGAGTCATGCAAAAAAGGTGTGTCAGATGGAGCTCATTTAATGGACATTTTATGGAAGACTGAACTATGCAGTCTAGAGGTGCAAATATGTTAGATCTAATATTTGTTTTATTTACATTCCTTCCAGAATCAGTCGATCCCGATCCTGAAGTAAATAGCTTTAATTCAGTGCCTGTGCTAATGGTACATGAGCAAAGTCCTCTGTCCTGCAGCACAAACTGAAAAGAAGCCCAACAAAAAATAATCCAGAACTTTGTATCATTCTCACTTTTAATATCATAGAATCATAGAATCACCAAGGTTGGAAAAGACCTAAAAGATCACCCAGTCCAACCGTTCACCTATTCCCAATAGCTCCTACTAAACCATGCCCCTCAACACAACATCCAGCCTTTCCTTGAACACCCCCAGGCTCGGTGATTCCACCACCTCCCTGGGCAGTCCATTCCAGTGCCTGACCACCCTTTCTGAAAAGTAATACTTCCTCATGTCCAGCCTGAATCTCCCCTGCCGTAGCTTGAAAATATCCTTGTAACTTTCAAGGTAATTATGTATTAGTGTAATGAACAAATCCAGGTATGCACTGACTGAGGACACAGTTCTATAAATGGCTTCAAATACCAAAATTCACAGGTCATTAAAAAATATAATCTTGAGTTCCCTATCTCTCCTGCTTTCTTTCCACTCAAACCAGCAATTCTGTGGCCACATGGCAAGTCAGCTCAGTTTGCTGATCCAGCCGTGAAGAAAACACTCATTTCCACCCAGATCAGTAAACTACTGCCACTCACCATACAGTTACACATGGAAGAGAATCTGTGGCAGCAGCAGGCAATGCAGAAAATAACCTATTATGTTCTGTATGTGACAGTGGGCTCCTCGATTAGTTTAAGAGTATTAGAAAACTGGATTACATGTGAATTACAGAGGTGGGAAAGCACGAGAACAGCCACAAGACATCACTGTGTCCCTGGCTGACTATGCTCTAGAAGAGTGCTACACAGAACACAGCTCCATCACCTCTGCAAACAGCTGCTCTCCTGCATGATGCAGAAGGCAGAGCTTTGCATGAGCACCTACTTGATTTTTGGAGATCTCACCTTGGTCTTTACTCAGTCACGAGAGTTTGATTACCTCACCCTCTTATCCTCCTGACCGTATGCAGCACTGGCTTCAGCAAAGGGTCTTCTGCAACATTTATTATGAAAGCTAGAACAGCAATCTGTTTGGTAATCACATTTATTATCTGCTGCCTTAAGCAAACAACATTTAATGCAGTGTAACTGACACCCTCTTAAGCTGTTTCTGGCTCCCACTTCACCTGGAAACATTACAAGAAAGAGGTTTAATGAGATACAAAAAATGACACCAAGTTTCTATCTTGAATAAACCTTCCCATGGAAGTGCTTGAGGAGTCCTGTGTCCTGGTACACAACCAAGCAGCTGCACTGAATGGTAAGGGTTTTGCTTAAGAACAGCCTTTAGCTTTGCCTTACGCTGTCACAACTCACTTCTGAACCCAAAACCACGTGCTCACAGACTCACTGGCAGTAACGGAGAATACTAACTCAGCTGTTCCTGCAATCGAGAGGCTGGGCAAATTGTGCAGAGAGGTTGGGGGTGAACGATGAAGTCAATCTTGAGAAGTTCAAGAACAGGTTATCACTTGAAAGGCTAAAAACTTCAGACTTCCCTTCTCAATATTTATAGGGTCAACACCAGTGCAGCTGTATTACTGGCTGAATCAGCCCTATTCCCATGTGCAGAGAGGCCTAAGTTGGCATATGTTGGTCTCTTCCAAGCCAGATGGCAGAAAGCAGAAGTAGGAGATGGTGTTACACATTAAAACATCTCTTTTCAGTTCTTTTATTTGCTATGCTTCCTTCTGGCTCCTTAGCTTGCCAGTTTTATCTGCTTTATACACAGCTGAGCTCAGCATGCATTTTAAGAGATGTAAGAAATAGTGCAAATTACCTGCAGGCAAAGGGCTTTGTTCAAGAGATGCAAATGCCAGTTTAGGGGGAGTTTAAGAAAAATATGCATATTCACACTCATTTATTGAGAAGGTGCACATTATTAATATGTGCACATAAAATGTAAGAAAGATTATATAAATATAAGTCAGATACTTAAAAATACACATTTTTAATTGTGAGCACTATTTCCATGTTCTCTCTCCAAATTACAACTGGCCCACCCCATTTTGACATTTGCTACAACTTCTGAATCAAGTTTTCTAGCAGCACAGCACTGTGGGCTATTTTGTAGCAGATGCTTTGAACAATTTTTTTAATGTTAAATAAAAGCAAGCATTTAAAAGTTTTTAAACACAAGGTGTGAGAATGGTCAAGAAAAAATAGGGAAACTGCCTACATCAGATTTCAGTGCAAACTGCATTTATGCATTACACAAAAACTTCTTTTGATATGATGCCTTCTCTCAATACAACCCCAAATTTTCAAGTAAAATGCGTCCTCTGTTGTTGCATGTTGACAAAAGTTCCTCAGTCTCATTTGAAAGAAAGGATTAATTTAATGCATGCTTATGCCCTATGGTTTGGCATCACAGTTCATTTATTTCTGCCTCCATTTGACTTTTGGCATATGAAATTTGTTCAAAAAACTTGCCAACCATTATGTGAAACCGCTCCTTTTATTTTTAAATAAGTAGTTCCTAAAAATAATAGGACTGTTAAAATCCCTCCCTTCGTGCAGCCCTTCCAGACCCACTAAAATAGCAGCTCTCATAAAACAATACAAAAGCTAATCAATTTGCTGGTTAAGAAAACAAAGGAATGAAAAAATGTAGTAATCTAAACTTATCTACTTCAGAAAAATAAAAGTTGAACTTAATCATCAGCTTGCAGCTAACCCCTACTTCTACTAATACAGAACAAATCAAACGCAGCAGTCTAAACTTGGGGTGTAGAGAGGAACATCAGACTTAGAAAGCCACCTTCAAATGCTGACCTCTTTGCTAAAGCCAATGAAGGATATAAATATATCAGTTCTGAGATAACACCTCCCCATGCAAAACTGTCCTTCACACCCCTCCCCGTTCAGCAATTGGCGCATGTGTTTGGCTGCTATTGGTAAGGCCAGTCTGAAGCCATTAGATAAGAAAGCTGCTTTGTTATACTGAACCTAGATCAGATCTGTCACACAATGGTATTTGGCTCTTAAACATCCCTACTTTTACAAACCTACAATTAGATGAGGTCTCATTATTATTTCTTTTTCCAGCAAAAATAATTTCTAGCTCTTACGATTTTCAGAGAAAATGTTGACAATAGGCTCTACAAAGCAAGCAGAAATATCCTATATGCACACTTAAAAAGCACTGCAGAATCAGGGGGTATGATTTAAAAAACAAACAAACAAACAACAGACAGAACCTCTTCCAGAAATGCATATCATTAGCAACGTACTGGCTGGGAGATAGATGGATTATAATCCTCAGGGGCCACTTTGCTTCCCTTGCAACTATTCAGTAGCTAAACCTATGTAAGAGGAATCATAGAATGGCCTGAGTTGAAAAGGACCACAATGCTCATCCAGTTTCAACCCCCTGCTATGTCCAGAGTCACCAACCAGCAGACCAGGCTGCCCAGAGCCACATCCAGCCTGGCCTTGAATGCCTCCAGGGATGGGGCATCCACAGCCTCCTTGGGCAACCTGTTCCAGTGCGTCACCACCCTCTTTGTGGTGCCTCCTAAAGGAGGAAGCTGTATACAAAGCTCTACATTCTCAAGGGGAAGGGAGAGAAGTGGACACAAATGTAATATAACAACCCAGATTATCCAAATACTATGAAAAATGCAGAAGAGCACAACCTGGAAACTCGGACACCCAAAAGTGAAGTTCATGTGGGTCCTTAGATACTCAGAAATACTTTGGTATCTCTACCATGACTCCTCCAGTGCTCCAGATTTGTTGTCTTAACCATAGATGTCAACCACCCCCATTCAGATTTCCAGCCAAGCTCATAAAATGCCCGAACGAGAAGCAGAGCAGGTCTGCACAGAACCCAGTTCAGGTCCACCAGGACTTATTTCAGACACTGCTGAAAGCAGCTGTACTGCAATACTGGTTCTAGAAACAGCAGAGATGCGTTAGCATGGCACAGCACTTGAAATAATAAACTCATAGTGCTGAGCAGAATCTGCTATAGGCCAAATCAGGAACCTGTATAGCCACGACATTCTGCATCTGAAGAAACTGCCCAGAGAGCTGACTTGACTTTAAGCACAGCTCAACCGCTACGTGCATGTCCAATTTTTCCATCCTCACCAAGTTTTACACCCTAATCACCTCACTCCATATGACCAATCCTCCCTTTTCCTGATTGTTTATTGCTTTCTCTTGATGATTCATATCCATAGAATCAGAGTGGTTGAGGCTGGAAGGGACCTTTAAGATCATCTAGTTCCAAGCCCCTGCTACAGGTAGGGACACCTCCCTCTAGACCAGGTTGCTCAAAGCCCATCCAGCCTAGCTTTGAATGCTTCCAGGCAGGGGGCACCCACAGCCTCTGTGGATAACCTGTTCCACTGTCTCACCACCTCACAGGAAAGAATTTCTTCTTTATATTTTGTCCAAATGTACCCTCTTCCACTTCAGAACTATTCCCCCTTGTCCTGTTGCTCCATGCCCTTCTAAAAAGTCCCTTCCCAGCTTTCCTGTAGGCCCTGTTCAGGTACTTGAGGGCCTCTATAAGCTTTCCCCAGAGCTTTCTCTTCTCCAGGCTGAAGAGCCCCAGCTCTCAGCCTGGCTTTGTAGGGCAGGTACTTCCAGCCCTTTGAGCATCCTCATGGCCCTCCTCCGGACCTGCTTCAACAGCTCCATATCCTTCTTGTGTTGGGGACCTCAGAACTGGAAGCAGCACTGCAGATGGGGTCTCACAAGAGCAGAGTAGAGGGGCAGAACCCATTTTACAAGCTTCCTCTAAATGCTCATGATAAGGCTGCACACCATCCAGCAGTGCATGCTTCAACAGCAACTGCCATAGTCCAAATAAGAATCTCACCTTCCTTACATCTACACTTTTACATGTCATACAAATAGCGAGAGTGCTCAGAGACTTTTGCAAGAACAGATAAGATTCTGAAAATGGTGTAAAGATTAAGAGACATGAGTAACACATGCCAGTATTCAGAACTCCAGCCACAACCTCACCTTGCTCTAGAAAGCTACTAAATGGTCAGACTGACTGAGAAGTACTGACAGTTAAGAACTCAAATTTCAGTTCTCAGAGCTTTAATTCCATACTCACAACAGACTGTTCTTTTTTAGACTCCTATGTAGCCTCTTTGTGGAGACAGTTATCACCTGCAGTCATACAGGAACTTCTAAGATGTCACAATCAACGTAACATGAACGAACTTTCCAAGTGGAAAACGTATTAAGTTGTATAGAATGATATGCATTAACTTTGCAAGCTGTTCCACACAGATTGCTCTGGTGAGTAGTCCAAACTAACTTAAGTACCTGAAATCAGGGCCTTGGAAAGTGCCTTTACTGTGAGAAAACTTTTGGAGCTTCTTGCATAGCATTAGAACATGTCCTTCTTCCTCCTGCAAGGTAAACTTGCCATTTACACTTTTTTTTTTTACAGCTCAGAAATATGCTCTTTTTAGAGCTAAAAAGCTCTAAAAAGCAACAGATACTAACTTTAAGAATCTCCTTACACAAAATCTGTTAGAAAAAAAAAAACCAACAAAAACTATTACATTTATTTCATTTCAGCAGTCCTACTCATATGACTGGCAAGTCTTATCAGCAATGGAGTTCTGAAATTATCAGCCAGTGATCTGTTAAAATTGCTGTGCGCCGCAGGGTTCTAGTAAGGCTTAATAAACCTTCTTACAGGTCTGGAGCACTATATAAATTTTGTCAGAGTTGCTCTGGCATAATTGGTAATACAAACTGTCTGGCTTTGTGGATGTTACAAGCTCTGGCTCCAATCCTGCTAACTCTTACGGAAGAATTTAACTTACTGCACAGAACTCAGTACTCGTGCATAAATTAAGTATATTTGTAAATATTTACACAGTATGGACATCTGTTGACACAGCCAGTCATCTGATAGAGGATTCAACTTAAATCCTAGTCTGCAGGGAAAGGAATTCCTCACTTTTAAATTCCTTTCTTAGGCATCAAGTATGTCAGTTCCAAAGGCTGGAAGTGAAAAGCTACAACCTGAGGAAGAGAGGAGTCAGTGAAACCATAACAATTGGTTCTGTTGCTCTTGTAACTAGAGCAGTCCGCTTTCTCAGTTCCCCCAAGGCGGAGCCCCTGCCTGGTTTCCAATCCTTGCAGAACCAAACTCATGCTACACCTTCCCTCCAGGGGTGCCATTTAAAGCATTTCTCACATCATCACAGACACTTTCACAAAGCTCATAAAAATACTCCCGAGAGCTCCTTCTTGTTATCAGGTTTGGTTGAAATTAACACAAGAGTTCAAAAATTTTGGGTCAAAGAAGAAATAGGCACAGTACAAAGCTGGCTCACAATTGGGGAAGTTTCACTGCCTTTGGAAATCAAATTAGTAAAAGGGCATTTAGCAAAATGCTTCCTTGCTCTGTGTCTTGGAGAGTGAAATAGGTCGTGTTCAAACATCATCCATAACACTACAACCTTTTGTGACTTGTGAAGTTAAAGCCTTAAAATCTGATACCAGCCAGAAGTGAATGTAAAAGGGGGAAAAACATCCAACAACGCTTACTAAATGCCAAGGGAGAGAAGCCAAGACAGCCATGTTTACAGCCCACGTACAGTGCAAAATTGTTTTTAGTTGGGAGGAAGCCCTAAAGGCCACCTGTTCCGGCTCCCGTGCAAAGAGGGCCACCTCCAGGGTGCTCCTGGAGCCCCACCCAGCCTGACCCCGAACGTCTCCAGGCATGGGGCATCCACCACCTCTGGGCAACCTGCGCCAGTGCCTCATCACTCCTACTCTAAAAAACCTTTTCCTTATTCTAAATCTGCCCTTTTAGTTTGAAACCATTTCGGCACGGCAGACCCTGCTGCCTGTCCCCTTCCTCCTTACAACCCCTTCAGGCACTGACAAGCCGCTCAGCTGTCCTGAGGGCAGCCCCAGCTCTCAGCCTGTATTCCTAGGACACGTGCAGGCCTTGCTGCCCTGCATATAGAATGCTCAGAAAGTACAGAGACCTCACTGCCGATGAGGGTGAATGTTTCCCAATGAGCTTGTTAACAAAACTGAGGCACAGCACCGCCTGCCAACTGGGACGGCCCTACCACCACAGGGAACAAAGCACCTCGCTGCGGTGCGGGATTCCGGGGGTCCTCTCGGGACTTCGTGTCACAGAACCGGGGCCGGCTGCACGCCTCAAGGCACTCGCCTCCTGCCGAGCTCCGTCAGCGGGATGAGGCGGGCGAGCAAACAGCGCTGCGGATGAGCCCGTCCCGCCTCGGGGCCCCGCGGGGTTACCTGGTGCAATGAGCACCCACCGGTCAGGGTGCGCGCCCGCGGGCCGCCGCTCCGCGCCGTGCATGCTCCTCCACCCCCGCCGGCCGCTCCCGCCGCCGCTCCCGCCGCCTCCACAACATGGCGGCGGGGGCGGGGCGGGGCCGGCACGAGGAGAAGCGGGAAGGAGCACCGCGCGCCCCTCCACACGAGCGCCGCAGGGCACCGCGCCCGGCGGCAAGAAGGCACCACCTCGCGGGACTCAGAGGGGGAGGGGGAGCTGCGGCGGCTGCGGCGGCTGCGGCGGTGCGCATCACCCGCTCTGTCCCCCCTCCTGCTTGGGGAGAATGGTACGAGCCGCTGCAGGCGGGGCGGACGGCGGCAGAGAGGTTCAGTGTCGTCCCACCGTGCGGCTTTCGGTCTTGGGGCGCGATCGTAGCTGGTAAGTTCTGTCAGGCAGAGGCGTCCTTCTCTTACCGCTGCCCCATCGCACGTTTTGCTTATGGAGGACGGTCGGGCGGCCACGGCTGCCCCGCGCCTGCTGCTGCCTGTCTGTGCTGAAATAAGGTCTTCCCTGCGGCTCCTCCAGCCTGAACAATTCCAGTTCTCTTACCTGCTCCCCATACGACTTGTGCTCCAGACCTTCACAGCTTCGTTGCCCTTCTCTGGACACGCTCTAGGGCCTCAATGTGTTTCTTGTAATGAGTGACCCAAAACTGAACACAGTACTCAAGGTGTGGCCTCACCAGAGCTGATACAGGGGGATGATCACCTACCCGCTCCTGCTGGCAGCACTGCCTCTGATACAAGGCAGGATGCCACTGGCCTTCTTGGCCACCTGGGCACACTGCTGGCTCATGTTCTGCCAGCTTTCAGCTAACACGTGTTAAAGCCCAGACTGGACATGGCCCTATCAAGCTGCTGTCATTGGCCCAGCTTGGGGGTCCTGGTGGACGAGAAGCTGGACATGAGCCAGCAGTGTGTGCTTGCAGCCCGGAAGGCCAACTGTGATCTGGGCTGCATTAACAAAGGGGTGGCCAGCAGGGAGAGGGAGGTGATTGTCCCCCTCTACTCAGCTGTTGTGAGGACCCATCTGCAGAACTGCATCTGGGCCTGGGGACCCCAGCCCAAGAAAGACTCAGAGCTCTTGGAGTGGGTCCAGAGGAGGGCCACTAAGATGATCAGAGGGCTGGAGCACCTCTCCAATGAGGAAAGGTTGAGGGAATTGGGCTTGTTTAGCTTGGAGAAGAGAAGGCTCTGGGGAGACCTCATTGCAGCCTTCCAGTACTTGAAAGGAGCATATAAACAGGAGGGGGAATGGCTGTTTATGAGGGTGGACAGTGATAGGACAAGGG
>NW_024962262.1:11147862-11193979 GCF_019238085.1 Lagopus leucura
TAGCGGACAGGCAAGTTATTGCGCCGGAGTAGGGTAGTGGCCAGGCAAGTTAGCGCGCCAGAGGAGTCTAGCAGGCAGGCTAAGTTAGCGTGCAGGAGGAGGTTAGTGGGCTGGCAAGTTAGTGCGTCAGAGGAGGTTAGCAGCCAGACAAGTTAGTGTGCCGGAGGAGGTTAGCGGGCAAGGCAAGTTAGCGCGCCGGAATAGATTAGCAGCCAGGCAAGTTAGCGCGTCAGTGGAGGCTAGCGGGCCGGCAAGTTAGCGCGCCGGAGGAGGCTTGCAGGCAGGCCAGGTTATCGCACCGGAGGATGTTTGTGGTCAGTCAAGCTAGTGCACCGGAGTCTAGCGGACAGGCTAGTTAGCGCGCCAGAGGAGTCTAGCGGTCAGGACAAGTTGGCGAGCTGGCAGAGGCTAGTGGACAGGTTAGTTAGCACGCCGTAGGAGGCTAGTGGGCAGGCAAGTTAACGCGCCGGAGGAGGTTAGCAGGCAGGCCAAGTTAACGCACCGGACGAGGTTAGTGGCCAGGGAAGTTAGCGCGTCGGTGGAGGCTAGCAGCCAGGTACGTTAGCCCGCCGGATGAGGTTAGCGGGCAGGCCAAGTTAGTGCGCCGGAGGAGGGTAGCGGGCAGGCCAAGTTAGCGCTCCAGTGGAGGCTAGCGGACAGGCAAGTTAGTGCGCCAGAGTAGGATAGCGGACAGGCAAGTTAATGCGCTGGAGGAGGGTAGTGGGCAGGCCAACTTAGCGCGCTGGAGGAGGCTCGCGGGCAGGCAAGTTAGAGCACCGGAGGAGGCTAGCAGACAGGCCAAGGTAGTGCGCCAGTGGAGGCTAGCGGCCAGGCAAGTTAGCGCGCTGGAGAAGTCTAGCAGGCAGGCCAAGTTAGCGCACCGGAGTAGGTTAGCGGGTGGGCAAGTTAGTGCGTCGGAGGAGGGTAGCGGGCAGGCAAGTTAGTGCGTCGGAGGAGGGTAGCGGGTGGGCAAGTTAGTGCGTCGGAGGAGGGTAGCGGGCAGGCAAGTTAGTTCGCCGGTGGAGGGTAGCGATCATGCAAGTTAGTGCGCCAGAGGAGGCTAGAGGGCTGGCCTAGGTAGCGCACCAGAGGAGGCTCGCGGGCAGCCAAGTTAGCACACTGTAGGAGGTTATTTTGCAGGCAAGTTAGTGCGCCAGAGGAGGTTAGCGGGTAGGCCATGTTACCGCGCCAGAGGAGGCTTGCGGGCAGGCCAAGTTAGTGCGCTTGAGGAGGCTAGCGGGCAGGCAAGTTAGAGCGCCGGTGGAGGCTAGTTGATAGGGTAAGTTAGTGCGCTAGCCGAGACTGGTTTATAAGCTAAATTAGCGCGCCGGCGGAGGCTAGCAGGCTGGCCGAGTTAGCACGCCGTCAGAAGCTAGCGGGCAGGCCATGTTAGTGTGCCAGTTCAAATTCACTAGAAACCAGACTTCTATGTTTGCTTTGTTCTGTTGGTGTTTTTTTTTTTTTTTTTTTTTTTTTGTTGTTGTTGTTGTTGTTGTTGTTGTTATTGTTGTTTTTGTTCCTTCTGGAAGTTGAATACAGTGTGAGAGTTACTTACCTGCCCTCTGCTTGCTGGGCATGATTAAAAATACCTCTGCAGAGCGACAGGTGTTGGGTGCATAGTACTGTAGGAGAGGTAAGAATTGCTTGTAGGTGAAAGTGGAGTGATCTATAAAAGTGATCACCAGTACAAGTTAATTCAGAAAGAACAGCCAGGCCAATATCACTTTGCATTCTCTGAGGTTTAAATGCAAAGAGCCAGATGTACTGAAGAAGGGAACATTGCCATCACAGAAAAATAAATGTATTTTAAAGTTAATCGTTATTCTTTGGGTTCTCTGCAATTTGGAGTCTACGATTCAGTAATTCTGCATTGTGAATGCTTTACCATAACTATGGTTGACTGCAGAAGTAAAATCAGCAGAGCTGAAGCATGATCTCTAGTCATGCTCTTAATGCAAGGGTTATGCTCTAGGGTCATGCACAATCCCTCCCCCCACCCCCAAAGCTTTTAACACGAGGTTGAATGGGGCTTTGAGCAACCTGGTCTAGTGGGGGGTGTCTCTGCCTATAGCAGGAGGTTGGAACTAGATGGTCTTAAAGGTCCCTTCCAACCCAAACCACTCTATGATTCTCCAGATACATACAGCTGTTTCTTCTTTTGGAAACAGGGAAGGGGCTCTTGCCTGGGTTAGTTACCAGTATAGACATAGCCATCGTTCAGTATGTGCATCATGATGTGGCCAGTGAGAATTTTTGCTAATGAGATCTGCAGCAAGTGAGCACATGAGGTCAGTATTCAAATAAGTCTTATGTGGCTCATCTGTACCGTGGAGTTGTGGCTGGTGGGTACATAGAGATGGTCGATTCATGCCCTGTGAGCCTGATGTTTCTGAAAGTGCAAGGCGTACTGCACATGCAGAAAGCACACTGTGCATCTGCATCTGTAATGTATGCAAATAGACTGTTCAGCAACTGCCTAGGAGTGTGGCTACTGGTCATGCACCGTGGCCATTTGCCCAGACTGACAGCCTGGACAGAGCTGTTGCTCCAGCTCCAAGTGAGTGGAGAGTCATGCAATAATCCATAACAAATTACAATATTTTTCTGACAACACGATTTTCATAGGATGAAAAAAGGGTATTTTCCATGGGGGAAAAAAATCAGGCATACTGAACTTAGTATTTCAGGCTTTCAATTGATTCTGAATCAGTAGTTGCAGCTCTCATACCATTAAAGCTTTTCATTAGAGAACAGTTTTTCATTTATCTTTTAAAAGTCTTCTGAATCAATGTGCAGAATGATTCTTAATAGTAATTAGGTATTTGGTGACTTTAGCTTGCTGTATGTGTTAATCATGTTGAAACTAGCTACATTTTGAGATTACTTTTAAATCAGGCTGGAAATCTTTGAATTCTCAGTGAATTATACTCTGGCTTATGCTGCATCTTTACTAAAGTGAGTAAATCCATTATATTGTGAGTGCTGCAAAGAGATTATAATGCTAATATATGTAAAAATTGATTTCAGCCAAGTACTTAGTTAAGGGAAAGTCTAGAAGGCTGAGTCCTTGTTATTTGAAACAACATTAGTGGTATTTTGTAACCTTCAAAATGGACATCATTAGAAAAAATAATTGTGAAGGTATATGTATCATCCACTGCTTTATTTAACAAAGAGCCTATGTGAGACACTGTACCAAAAATTCTGTACAGGTCAATAAGTGTTGTCTTTGACATAGCCCTTATCAAAACATCATACCAGAAATGAAGAATTGGCAATAAAGTATCCGCTTTACTGGATTTGGGAGGCAACCAAACTGATTACAAAGTAAGAGTGTAAATTGATTCAAAATGTGAAAGAGTAGGACTAAACTTAGAGAGAGCTGTATTTATTCCATATCTTTAGAAATGACCAGCGAAGGCTGACTTGCCTATGGTCCGAAACAGACTTTTTATCATTTGTCTGCTGGATGGAACAATACAGGCATGTTCCATTTATTTAGGAAATGGCCAAGAGCCAGAGAAAGATTAAAAATGTA
Source organism: Lagopus leucura (assembly GCF_019238085.1). Lineage (NCBI taxonomy): Eukaryota > Metazoa > Chordata > Aves > Galliformes > Phasianidae > Lagopus > Lagopus leucura. The sequence continues at coordinate 11,151,401 of NW_024962262.1, forward strand.
AGCAAGAATCAGTGCAGTGGTTGTTCCTGTAAGAGTTAGACAGTTGGACTCAATATCAGCAAATCCTCCCACAAAAGATATGTTCCTTTACTACAGGATTTGCATTTGGTACAGTAAGGACAGACTTAACTGTTACTCCTGCACAGTTGTACATGGAATGCATTTGGTATTTGAAAGTATAAGTAAAAGTAACTGACATACTTGAAGAAATTGTTTTGTGAGCAGAAGAACTAATGAGCACAAATAAATCCTGAAAGGAACAAATTATTTCTTGTCTTATCTCTTCGTTTCAGCTCTGCACCATAACAATTCCAGCTTTCCTGTCCTGTTCTCCGTGGTGCATTGAGCCCCTTGGCCACAGCTGGGCAGACAATTGTGATAGCTGAGCTCAGCACGTCCCCATCTCAGAGGGGACAAATGGTCTCAGGAGCTCTGTCATCCAGCAAATCTTCATTGTTCTATAGACAGTTAAGATGGAATCAAGGCTGCCTAACCTAGAGACCTAACTGAGCTTAAATTTAAGGAGGCTAGTGAGCCACTCTGCTTGCAGCACTTCTGTCCTCCACAAACAACACTGTTTTTATCTCTAAGACTAGACAACTAATTTGGTGGGCAAGGTCTGCCTTTAGGGAATTCCAATGATCTACCTTTGCTGACGGTGGAGGGAAACCTTGTTCTCGGAGAGTTTCTCCAGTTGTCTGATTTTGTTGTTCAAGTTAGGAACCTAAGATAAGATTCTAGTTTGAGCCTTATGCTTCCTAATCTGACTGAAACTGGCCATAAGGGTTAGGAAAAGAGAACTGAAGAGGAGGAATGCCTGGTTGAAAAATTATGGGGAGACAGGCAGAAAAATTAGGGGACATGTTTATTTAATATAGTGATTTATCTACTTTAGTATTATATAGATAATGAAAAATACAGCAAAGAATACGTTTTCATTTAGTTCAATTAAAACTTTTATTATAAATAAGTGAATAACAGTCCAAAACTTGTCTGCTTCAAAGAATTTTAATTCAAGAAACATAGAAAAGCTCAGTTTACTATTTCATTTCAGGTATGGGAAAACTAATTCTGCTGCACATGTTGTAAGTGAATTGAACAGACTTAAAATATTTTGACCACAAACTTCTGTAGAAAAGCTGTTCAAGACCATTTGAACAATTTGATTGTTTATTAATATTCTTAAGTCTTTTGAATCTACCTGCATTGGTGGTTGATGTGATTCCTCAGTCTTTCTCCCAAATATATTTTTAATTTTTGTGTGATACTTACATTCAGCAGAGATCCATTGTTTTAACTCAACTGTTCTGGAACACATACAGCTCATTATACAAGAAGAGCACAAAAACAGCTAGTTCAAAAAGACATTAGCAAATATAAAGTAAGTTCAAATAAAGTAAAAATTAGGCTGAGTAAATGCACAAAAATCAGACTGATTTTAAGCTGAACTTGTTTTTCACATCTGGATAAGAAGATTACTTTTTGAAGTGCAGTTTTGTCCCTCTGTGCTCTGTTGGGGTGAAGCTGAGGTGAGGGGATGCCCTGATGGCATATCCTATGCTGTGCTAGCTCAAATGCAAACATGAATGGGAAGTGGAGGAAGTCTCACATTTCATTTTCAGATGTACAGACAAAAGAAATATGCTGGTATTGTGGCTTTTTTATTATTATTATTATTTTTTAAAGTTAAGTGAGTACAGGTTTGGCCAGGGTAAGTGTTCATGAAAAGTGCTTAAGGATCTCTACCTGTTCCTGTGACACTGGGATGATGAAGACCAGTTCTCCCCATTGCCAGTAACCAGCGTATCAGAAGGAAGCAGGTGAGCTTCTTCAGCTTCTTCCATTCACACACCATGAGGTTCTTCTCTGATGTGCAGACACTATCAGAGTGTGCCGTAATCTGTCTTTAGCTCTGCATTTTGCTTCAGAGAGATGGAATAAAAATGTTAATGTCAGTTTTGCTTATGCAGCAGAATGCTTAGGGAAGCATTCTGGACTCAGAGAGGTGTTGTCACTGAGGTACCAAAGAAGGACTGAAGGACTGAAACCATTTATGAGTTTCTGAAAAGGAGGAAAACCTAAGTAGTATGGAAAACATCCATATTATTTGTGCAATATGGAGTCTTAAATTATACAGAATTGTAACAACCATTAGGGTAATGTCTTAGTTTTGCCTCATAGGATTTCCACATTCAATGCACATAAAATGATAAACAAAAGCTAACAACTTTTTAATTATTATTTTAGATTAAAATTTTGCTCTACCTAGGCTTTTTTCTTAACTTAGATATAAAACAATTTGGCTCCATTGTAACTGGCCAGCTAAACTGCATTTTAAGGTCAGTCCATAAACAAATTTAACAACTGTTGTTAATTAAATAGTTATTGTAGTATTGATGGGGTCAAACAAAGGGTATGTGTGGGAGGGGAAGGGAAGACAGGACCTAAGTGGCAAAAGGTGGGGAGAATCTTGGCTTCTGATTTAGAAGGAGTGAACAAGCACAAGTCTCTGGATAAGGCCTCTGGGACATAACAATAATAGTCAGTGTTTCAAATTTTGGTGCAAATATCAATCAATTAATAGCAAAGGACGGTTCGTGTTCTCTCATTTACGCTTCCCTGCGAGCAAAGTATGTGCTCAGAAACTGTCCTGGTAAGTAAGACGTGGCTCTCCTCTGGCAGAGCCTCCGTCTGCCTCTGTTAGCGGCATCCCCATAATGACAGCACTGCACTGACACGTTAATGCCTCCCATGCCAGAGATTTGTCCAGCTCCAGCTGCTAAAAAGAGTCATTGCAGGATGGAAATTACAGAGCAACAGAGTGAAGGAAAAAAAAAAAAAAAAAAAAAAAAACCTACATTTAATTTCAGTACTCAGAAATGCATGTTCCTTTCCATAGAAGAGGAACCCCTGCTGTCAGCCTGACTCGTATCCTGATTCTGTGTGTGCCCAGCTGAACTGATGTATGTTACACAGTCCCATTTTGATTCCACAGAGGAGGGCAGGAGGAGCAAAATTTATGCTTTGAGTCTGCAAGGCATTTTAAAGTTAATCAGGTCCTCTGGGTCTGATATAATTTGTGTAAGATTGCTGTTGATGATTAGAAAAGCTATTTAAGATTTTTGTTAATAGTCTGTTACGTGGACCCAGTGGAAAGATTCCAATAGCAGCCTGTTATTTTTTCCCTGTCACATTCAGGTTACAGACCCTTCACAGATGTTGTAAATAGACATCAATACTAAAAGGGAATATTACACAAATTAAAATCATAAGTGTGCTCAAACTGCCAACACAGACATTTTGTTAAAAACATCTGTCACATAAAAGCAAACATTTAAGACCATTATATTTATAACAATTGTTTTCATTTTTAATACATAGAATATATTTTTCTTTTCTTCTGTTATTATTGACTTGAATATTTTTTCTTAGAATTTAATACTTATTTTTTCCAACATTACTTATGTTCTTGACCATATAAATAATAATGTGGACTTCTAATGAAAAGAAATAAATCTCAGTGGTTGGAAATCTAATAGATACTTGTGCAATGAATGAGCCAACTGAGAATCCAACACAGCGTTCTCCAAAAAATATGCAGTTATCAGATATTATAAAGACAAGTATAAAGCTGGATGTCTGCTCAGTTATGTCCACTAATTTCATTCTGTTCTGCAATTAATTTATCAGATGAAAAGAAGAACTGAAATATAATTCTCCTATTCTGGGCATTTCTGTTGCATTACTGCTGATGCAGCCGTTCTCATTACAGGAAGGGTAAGGTTCCATCTGTGCCCCATTTAACCTGCTTGCAACTGATGTCTCTCTCACTGACTTGGAGCTGAAGCAGAGAAGGAGCTAGCAGTGAGGCAGTGGGAACGGCTGCAACTTTGTTCTCAACTCATATCTTTGTCCCCCTCTTTAGTACCTTGGGCCACCTTCAGGCTCCCTAGCAGTTCAAACATGCCACAAGGTATGTGAATTCAATAAATGGTCACAATTGGGAAGGCTTTGCGGAGCACAGAACAAGTGTGTTGGTCTGATGGAAAAAAAGGAAAAGGCTTACTTTTTCCTTTATTTTTGCTGTTCTGAAAACCACTTAAACATATTCTCAGTTTTAAGTCCACACAACTTATCATTAAAACAATGAGGTTAAGCATTTTCTTGATGTAAGACTCCATATATTTTGGCACAGTTAAAGAATAGTTGGGACACTGGTGGTCATGTGGCACAGAGTGCCTGCTGTACCCTTTATATATATGGAACTGGCCTGGGGAATGGATGAATCAAGTCAGACTCACACAGAAATGTCCTGTAAAACATAAGTACTGGTTTCTGGTTCAACTCAAGAACATAGCAGACTTAATAAAGGGATTAGAAAGATGCTCTGTAGCTTAGAACTGGGTAAACCAGGTCCATAGGTTCACAGAGATGTTGGTTGAAAGAGATGTCTGGAGGCTCTATGATTGCCTAGTCCAAACCCCCTTTGAAGTGCTTTGGCACTACAGCAGCATTTAATCTGAAGGAATAGTGTGATTTCTGTTTCTTTTTCTGGATGTAGATATCCATACTCCCTATTCCACAGCCCAGAGTATCATTACCCTTTTTAAAACCTCTGTGCAGCCCCTCCTGAATTATCCTACATGCCAGAACTAGGTCTGTGGGACTTGATGACATTATACTCTTGAAAGTACAATTTTTCAGATTGGAATAAAGTCGAAACCAGAAACAACTGGGCTCTATTGAGTTGCTGAAACACAGAAAAACAATCTTCTAGTGGGCTAAACCAGGGGCAGCTCAGCTTCACACAGCCACTCATTTACTCACCCTGTATGGAATGGGGAAGAGAACCAGAAGGGTAAAACTAGTAAAACTCATGAGTTGAGATGAAGTCAGCAAGTCATTCTCTGTTTTCCATAGGTAGGCAGATGTTCAGCCACATTTAGGAAAGCAGGACTCATCATGTGTAAATTGGCTCTATGCCAGCCCAAACCAGTACACTCCTAGGGGAACTAGGGAATCTCAACTAGATCCCTATGCTTAGGCACCTGGATGAGCTCCATTGAATGCCCTGAATAGGTTTCAGCTGAGTACAGTGGGATTGTATAGTATGAAACAATCCACCACTGAGACAATCCCAGGGGCACACCAGAAACCCCATCACTGAAGGCATACAAGATGCAATAGGACAGGGTGCCAAATAATCTCATCAGTCCCTGATGATCTTTCAACTTCCATTCCAGCCTGGGCTGTTCTATGGTTCAGCAAGTCTTGCACGACATATAGACATCAATAAGAGCCATATCCTACATTGAGTGGCAAGTCAAGAGGCATCAGAAAAAAGTAAATAAATAAAAAATAAAAGTGTTTTGAACACAGTGAACACTGTGTTAAAGAACAGTGTTCATCACCCATCATTACTAGGGAAGCAGTTATCCCATACCCATTACGTTTCAAAGGGCATGATTAGGTGGTTGTGCTGTATAAACCTGGACTCAGTGAATCTGTAGAGCAGACTAGCTAAACTCAGACTGAAATAATCAGAATTTAAGCTTCTCTCATACATTTTCCAGGCCTTCAGTACAATTTAACCAATGCTTAGCTGTATGTTCATTGTATTTACTATCTGATCATTTCATAACATTTGTTAAATTTTATTATCTTGATATTTTTCACAATACTTCATGTAACAGAAGATGTTTGAAAGAAACAATAAGAAAAGATAGTGAAAGTGCACAAAGAAGATTCAACATTGCAATTTCCCTCACTAAAATGACTTAGGCTTTTTCAGTGGGAAAACAGGAACGCGATAGGTTACGAATAAAATGTTGCTCTCAGCATTCCTGCTTTTATGAACTGCAAACCAGAACCACCAGACATCCCAGCAGCACGTAGATAAGAACCATCAGTGTCAAGGCAGATTCTTGAAGAGCACATAGCCCCTGGGTGCGTGACCTGTAAGGGGTCCTGCACTGGGAAACACAATACCTGCAATATGTCCATTCCTCTGTTTCCTGCTCATCTTATTTTTTGTGTATATCTCAGTTCAACATGCTTTATTTGCTGTGCTGTGCATTATCTTGGGCAATTATTTCTCAGCAAACCTGTGTGCTCTCAGTTCCTTCATTTCCTTTGCTTTGCTCTGTGAACACAGCTACTGCAGTCTGCAACAGGAGTTCTGGTAAACATTGTTTATTTCTGTCCTGTATGAGCTTGGGAATGCATGAATTCAGGCATTTTTTTCTCTCTTTTTCTAATCTAATGCTAGATTAAAGTAGAATTTAAAAAAATAGAATAAAATTGCTATGCTAGTTTTCAGAATGAACACAGTAGTGTAACTTCAGAGGTAGTTGAGGTATGGTGCAGTCTGTGTAGGAGTTTGGGAGGGATTCTTCTCCTAAGTGATTTTATGTTTAATTGCATTGCATCTTTGCACTGCGTAAGGTACCAGGGGAAGAGCCAGCATGCAAATGCTTGTTGCTCATCCCCTTCCACATGCCATCTTGGTACTGCTTAGTGTTCCCAAGCTGCTAGCTCTTGCCCTCAGCTAGCACATTGGGCTTGGCAGCGTGCGTTCCTTTGGACTTGCTTGACGTCCTTCCAGAGCACAGTGGGAACTTGTGCTGTTCTTTCTGTGTGCTGGCTGAGACTCTCAGTGCAGAGGTTTTGCAGTGCCCTGTGCAGACCCCTCTCTGATGAACATGGGTTTGCAAATGCTTTGTAGTCTGCAGCACTCTGCCTTTGTGCTTAACTATTGCATCCATAGCTGGTCTCTTCCTTGGTGTATACAGCTGCACAGAAACCTATATTTATCTTCGTATTCATTGTGTTTTCAACTGTGTTCGGCTCTTGCAAGTGTCTCCTATTTTTTTTTTTTTTCTGTTGAAGCCTTTGTTTGCCCAATTCTTTGATCTCACGTATCCAAATATAAACATTCCCTCAGACAACATGCTTGGATGGCCGGAGGAAGGAACACTCTTTGCAAATGTTGCATTGTGTCTATCTTAGAAATCAGGGAAGCCATGTTCATGAGACCAAGTTTTCTCCTCTGTTTCTGAAGCAGCAAGAAGTGACGAAGCTTTTTGTTGCTGCACAAAGGAAGACACCAGAGGGTGCAAGTTCTGCCCTGGTGTGGTCCTGCAGGTCTGCAATAGGGATGAGATATGTGGAAGGCAGGGAAGTCACACAGCCTTCTTTGGTTCTGCTCTCCCTTCCCAGCTGAAGTCACTTAAAGTCTTTACACACTGGCTTAGGGTGAGAGGGGAGGCCAGGCTGGCCAGGAGCAGCCAAGCAGAGCTGTATATGTATTTTTGGGGCTTTCCCAGCCGTGCAAACTCTGCTGTTGCACATTTATGGTTTCATGTACAGTACCTCCAGTAAAGATGACTTCCTAGTTTCTTCAGAATAAACAGAACGTCAGATGTGACTAAAAGCCCACTCCTCAAAGTATTACCTGATTACTTCTCATGCAATATTAAATTGTTTATCAAAAACAATATTATAAGTTTCGTATATGAGTTCATGCAGAGAAGCTTAAAGTGAGAACTCTCTTTGTTAAGAATATCTGAAATGGCTCAAGTTGCAGACCCAGTCCCTTCTGTGGGATAAGTCTCTCCACATGCATGTCTGCTTCCATAAATTGTGGATCTGGCCCTGATGCTATAAAAGATAAATTTTAATTCTGGAGCAATTATAATATATGTCCTCTCTGGGGAGATCCTAGATGTTTTGTTTACCAGAGTACAAATTTCTCAGGTATTACTGCTGCAAAAATGCTTGTGAGCTACAGGAGTAGCTTTGTGCCATTTGTGTCAGGAGTCTTTGTGTCATTGTCCTGAATGAAATGTCACTCGACCATCACATATGGGATCTATAGGGCAGAATGGTTGGAAGATGTATTCCTTGCCAGAGGTGCCTCAGCCCTTCTCAAGAGTAATTTAATCACTGTTCTGCTCTTATTAACATGCTGCCATTCAGCCTTTGACAAGTACCTTGTCAATGGAGGGCAAGTGCAGTGCAGGATTCAGTCCTTTCACTTCAATTTTTACGGTTTCTTCTTATATAAATACATTTCAAGGAGTTTTACAAAAGCTGCATAATTCAAGACAGCTTTTGGCATGATGATAAGAACTGAAAAGAGAGCAAAAAAGAACCCTTCGCTCTGATTTCAAAATGGAGTAAAAAGTATCCCACACATCTGAGATGGGAAGTTCCAGAAAAGACTTCTTAGCAGCCCCCTATCTACATAAACAATGAGACAAATGAGCCAGTATGAAGTGCTACAAAAAGCCATGCTAGCTCCAGCCTGTACTTTTCAGAGGCTTAGATACTGAAGAAAAAAAAGACCCAACAAAATAACAAAAAGAAAAAAACCCACAAAATGCCTCTTTCTAAGCCTAGAGATTGCTAGGAATTTTCTGTTGGGAATGATCTTCCACACAAGAAAGGGACTCTCTACAAAACTAACATTTTTCCACTGGAAATCACAGTTTTGGGGAAATTTTAAGGAAATATTTAATTTGAGGGCTTTTAGTTAGTTAGTTTGAGAGATTTTTTAAACTCACACAGAGCATTTAATTATTAGTTCTTTAAGACAACGTTGCCAAAGTGCAGCCATGCTGTGCTGTCTGAGATGTGAGGCTGTACCTCACCTGGCTTCCAGTTGCTGTCCCACACAGGCACTGCTCTGCTCATCTGTCAGCTCTGTGTGGATGTCTTTGGATGCTTTGCAGCATCCCACTGTCCTTGGAGGGTGCAGCTGACCCAGCCATCCCTTTACAACCTCTCTGAGGCCCGGAACTGGAACTCATTCACTGGGGCACGCTCTGTGGAAGGCAAAGGTGAAGTGAGATGAATGTGGTGTGCATCTGGCTGTTGTGCTGCAGCAGTCTGCCTGGTTTCCCATTTACCTGCTTCACTAACTGCCTGATCTGGTTTGGGAGCCCTGTGCAACTAGCTTAGGCTCTGCCATGTGAACGATCTACAGAATTAACTTTACATACATTTCACGAGCTCTGGATGGAAAATTCAGAGCAAAAGTATACAGATACCTGGACAGGGTCCCAGTTCTTTGGGGAGGGCTGTGGGGAAGATTTCAGCAAGTTTTTTCTGCTTGGGAAGAGATAGACTGGATATTGTATCCAGTGCATGTCTTTTTTACAAATGTTCTTGCATTGAGTAAGTACAACCATCCTTAATATAAACTCTAAATAACCCACCACATGGTATGAATCTATAGGTAAGTAAAATTTGCAATGGTTCAAATGAAGCCTGCCAGAGACTGACTTTTTTTTTTTTTTTTTTTTCCTTTTCTTTTTCTTCCTGTAATGGAAAGTAGAAAAGTACAGCCTGGGACTTTTTACTTCTTCCAGCTAACTTTCAGTTTGACCACAGGGCGTTCAGGTGAGTGAAGATACAGAGGATTCATTGTGAAAGGTCCAATAGCCCATTACAACTTCAAACATATGTGAATGAAGATCTGCATAGGAAAACTAACCACCTCCTCCAACTATTTAAGAAAATGATAATATCTTGCCCATATTAACAGGACCAGAACAGGCGTAGGTGTTGTACAACTCTGTTACTACTAATAGAGCTTGATCCTTTTTAGGCATAATGCTGTAATAAGAAGTCATTATGTTTTGTCTAAATTTCAGCATTAAGGAAAACATTAAAAACATAATGACATTAAAAACCAAGTCACCTACAGCAAGCACCAGGAAGCTGTCAGTAATGGAGACTTTTTGTTTTCCACTTGAGGGACTGTATGGTGAGGCATGCTACAAATTGCACACAGAGTCATGCATTTTACTGAAAAATGCAATGTGAAAGCAGGTAACACTGGATGTGGGGGAAGTTGTATGTGGACAATGTAAGCCAAATCCTGTAGGCTGCAGGCTCTTACTTCAAAGCTGCATAATAACCACCCACAACGATGTTTGAAAGATAAGATCGTGCAACACACGGTCCTCTCTTTCTAGAGAAATTACCTTTATTTTTACACCTTTTACAAAATTGCTGCAGAGCTTTCTTTTTGCCTTTGGAAAAAAAAGAGAAAGGGGAAAATAGAAAAGCCTGAACTTCAGCATTTACAGTAAATCTCTGAGGAAACTCCCATCTAAATTATGCAAACCATCAAGTTTATGGTTATGGCTGTTAAACGCAGTTGCTGTCTAATTGTGTTCATGCTTCAGAATAAGCTATAGGAAAGAGGCTGAGCCATATTATAATTGGATTTAAAATATAGTGTGCCCCATGTAGAGATCGCAGTCCTCTCCCAGGACTGGATGACAGACGGATTTGGAGGGAAGCAAGTAGGTTGTCATCACTTCTTCCTACACTGAAAAACTAACTGCAAGTATAAGGCATTTCTCCCAAGCTGGCACTATTTATGCCTGGATTCTTCCAGCCATTTGTACAAGATTCAGCCTTCTTTCTTCTCTGATTAGGCAGTGGTGGGACCCTGGAGCTCAGGGACTCTTCCAGAGCTTCTCCATCATGGGATGGTCAATTTCCATGGCCCTATGCTCTGGTCACCAGCATCACCCGGGTGAAAGGAATGCCAAGGCATAACCTGATAGATGGAACAGATGCTGTCTTTTCCAGTATCTGTCAATGTGGATCCAGCACAGGGTCTAACTGTCCATTTAGTAGATACCATTTGACTTTCATCTTCACTGCATGACAGGAGCCTTCTCCCAAGCAAACTGCAGTCATAGAATCATAGAATCATAGAATCATAGAATCACTAAGGTTGGAAAAGACCTAAAAGATCACCCAGTCCAACCGTTCACCTATTCCCAATAGCTCCTACTAAACCATGTCCCTCAACGCAACATCCAGTCTTTCCTTGAACACCCCCAGGGTCGGTGATTCCACCACCTCCCTGGGCAGTCCATTCCAGTGCCTGACCACCCTTTCTGAAAAGTAATACTTCCTCATGTCCAGCCTGAATCTCCTCTGCCGTAGCTTGAAACCATTCCCCCTGGTCCTATCACTAATGACACGAGAGAAGAGGCCGACCCCCAGCTCACTACAACCTCCCTTCAGGAAGTTATAGAGAGCAATAAGGTCTCCCCTGAGCCTCCTCTTCTCCAGGCTGAACATTCCCAGCTCCTTCAGCCTCTCCTCATATGGCCTGTGTTCCAGACCCCTCACCAGCTTTGTTGCCCTTCTTTGAACACGTTCCAGGGCCTCAATATCTTTCTTGCAGTGAGGGGCCCAAATAAAAAAAAAAGCCCAGTCATACCACCATGGCTTGAATAAGCCTCAGGTTATACTCCTTGCCCTCAGGTGTCATTATTGTTCTTTGTAACCTTTTCTTCACAAAGTTTCTGAAATGCTGCAAAGCCAAGGCTGTATCCCACCAGAGTTATGCTTTACAACAAGACGTTGAGGTCCATGTTTCATGTCCTGAACTAGGTAATACAAGCATGTAGAGGTGTTTGGGGGTGCAAAGCCTGCTGGAATACCATTAGTAAATAGTGTAAGGAGACAAGCAAAGCTAGCATAGGTTTGTTCAAAACTATGCTTGGGCACTGTCTTGTAGAGAAGGGCCATCATAGAGCTAGAGAGAGAAAAAGCCAAGTTTAACCAAGGGTCCAGAACTGGAGCTCAGTCATTGTCCTCCTTTCCTTAGCAAATATTCAAGAGATGGAATTGTTCAGCTTGTGTCTGCTGCCAGCAATTCACATTTGCAGGCAAGAAGGACATCACATTGGGCCAAATGTTCCACATCACTGCTGAGTGTGAACTGTACTGTTTGTGCATGGATAGGGAGAGCACTACTTGCTGAATGTGCTGTGCTGCCCTCCCAGCTCACAGAAAATTGCCGGTAGCAGGAATAAGGATGCAAGGGGATAGTAATTCAACATTTCCCTCTGCCTGAAGCTGTGATCCCAAGTATAGTCAGCCATCTATCAGGATCCTGCTGGTCCAGAAGGTCAGGTCTACAGTCACATCCTCACTGTTAAAGTTCCCACTTCACCAGGATGTGCCCAGTGAGGATCTGCCACCTCCCTGCTTCTGGGAGGAGGGATCTGCAGCAGGTGTGACACAGCCCACGTGCATTTGGCTTAGCATCTGATGAGCTGTTGGTGGTTTTGGTTTTCAGTTCTCAGGAGGGAAGCACTGGGGTCAGAGAGATGGGTGTGATGGGATTCAGGAGCTGAATGTCTGTGTACACATGCTGTCTTCACTGAACCCATTTCTGTGGGCTCAAACAGACACCATTTGTGCACTAGCTACTAACAACTTCATTTTTCTTTCCTCTTCCAGACTGCATTTCTTTCACACGTGGCTTTCTGAAAGGACAGAATAAAATGAGTTACATTAACAGTTGTATTAAATACCTTTACTTTGTGTTGGTAGATGCCTCAGGACTGCCATTATATGTTCTGCTTCTGTGTTTTTTTAGACAGGAGTGAACCAGGCCCTGTAAAATGCACTTGGCAAGCTATCAGAATGAGCAGAAGCGATATCCACCTGTGAAGAATGGTGACACAGAGTACCATCAAAACCAGCCTGAAGCCACCTTCAATTGGGCCAGGATTTTACTTCAACAATTTGAAGAAGCCTTTCCCATTTAAATGTTCTATGATTCTGTAAATGAACAATATTATTCATCTTAGGTCTGTCACATAAAGAAGAAAAATGTACATATGAGTTTAATCCCTTCGTTGGTTTATAACCTCAGAATTCAGGCAGGAGAGTCACAAATCCATGTAGACATCCCCAAGTGCTGACTTTTGCATTTGGATTTCTGATTTAGTTGAAAAATATATAAAAAACCTGTGTAGCCAGACAGCTCCCTATTGGCTAGACATCTGTACAGACTCAAGAGCATCGTATATTTCTGCAAAGATCTGGAATAAATTGTGCTCAATGAATTGGCCCCTCATATGCTTGATTCAAACAGCGGACTCCGATGAACTCATGTATCGTGGGAGTGTCAATGGCAAAACAATACCTCTTGGTCAAATCTAGTGGGAGCTGCCATCATAAATGTGGAAGATGTGTGGATCCAGGAATAAATAATTTTGGAAAGATGGAAACATATTTATAGATCAGTATTAGTGACTTCAAATTACATTCCGCTTCTTGGACATCAGTTTTGTATTTTGAAAGCTCTACAGTTTCAAAAGAAACTGTAGAAAAGTAGCTTCACCCACCTGGCCTCAGCCATCTAGAAAAGAAGTGCCTGGCCTAAGCAGTTCATCTAGCAACATCATTCATAGGGAGCTTTGTGTCAGTTTTACTACAAAGCATGCCACCCTGTGAAGTTGCTTGTCTCTCCATTGACAAAATGGAAAACACAGGCTGGTGTTTTTTAACATCATCCAGCTAAAAGCTGGATGGAAGCTAAAAGGGATCTGCTGCTACATATGTACTCAGTAGGCCATTTACCCAGCCCACATGCATAAACAGCAAGCAGGGGCACAATACTGAAAACAGATTTATTAGTGGTCTTATTTGTTGCTACCACATCTTACTCTGAAGGCCTGTCTCAGCCTCTTTTGTTGGATGAACATGATTCTTATCCATCTGACCTGACCTTTTCTTCAATGCTAGGACATTTGTATGCCATTTTTCTCCTTCAGTGTAAACAGCTGTCTGCAGCCAGTAACTCTTGAACCAACACTCAGTCTCTCGTTCAGACACTCAGCTGAGCATGCACCCATGTAAACAGCTCACACATTGTTGTGTAGATTTTCAAACACAAAATTTTCACTTTCTTTCATGACGGGTTCTGCAAGAGTGGGTAAAAACTGCACACAGATTTATGAATCCTGCTGTTCACCCAGTCTAAATTTTGGCTCTACTTCAACCTCTTTCCTTTCCTGTTTTCCCAAGAACGTTCCGCCTGGAAGCCAGGTTCATTAATGAAAAGTTCAAAATTATCCAGGGACTCTCTCATCTTCCTCGCCAGCTCACGTCCTTGCTGGGAGCCTTGCAGATCTGCCCCTACCAAGACAGGCTCATTTCCAGCCACTCTGGTCAGAGCCAGTTCCTGCTCCTGCCACCTGATATCCTGCATGCAGCACAAGATTGAGTCTCGCAGCTCTTTTAAGCTTGGTTTCCTCCCTCTGAACTCCTTTCTGAATTTAGGTAACCCATAATGTTTCCCAGAAGATCCAATTATGAGTCACTTACTTTTAACACATGAACCATCCTTCAGCACATCTGCAAGCTGTAGCTATAGCCCAGGTGAGACTAAGCCTGTAGCAACTCCCTTCATGCCACAAAATGTATATTTAGATTTCTAGAACTTATACCGTTCTTATATCCCTACTTCTAAAGATACAGGACTATATTTATTCATGGTTTTAAATAAATATTTCCATTTGTTCCTGGCAAAAATAAATACTGCTACTGTTTGGTTAGTTGTGGCAACACTCTGATGAACATTATAAATTGGCATGTGTATTGCTAAGAAAAATGATGCCCCATCCCCTACCGCTTGTGCCTGCCTCAGCATCCCTCCTCTGTGCAAGCACAGCAGCTGTATATCTGCAAAAACAAGCTTCCATGGGGAAGAAATCCATCTGGAGACTTTTTTTTTTTTTTTCTGGGTAAATTTAAGCCTAGATCATCATCTCACTCCAGTTCAGTGCACAGATATGATGGATGAGGCAGTGCAGAAGTGGGCAAGGCAATACTGGGGATAGGTGGGACTACGTCTTCCAGCACCCATGCCATTTTGTACAGGCTTGTACTTTCATTGAAATGCAGGCTAAATTAACTTGTCTGAAATTGCCCTCAAGGAAAGGCAAATTGTATTTCAAGGTCCTAGAAAATAAATAAAATATTAATGAAGTTATTGTATGGTGGCAGCTCTTTCAAGAACAAAACTGTCATTTCAGGTAATTAATTATATTTTCTTCAGTTCTTATCAGATTCCCACTTTCTTCCCCCCCGACCCCCCCCCCTGCCGCCCGGCACGCCCCCGCCCCCCCCCAATTTTACATAAGGTTCTTAGTGGTTTCAGAAATAAAAATGAAATAATCAGAACACAACATACTAGCTTAAAAATGTATACACAGCACCCCAAAGAGTTAATGCAGAATGATAAAGCTGTACTTCATTCATCCAGGAAAAATACCAGCCCTTCCTCTACTCCAACATCAACATGTTTACCACTGGGATGGAGGGAAGACAACACCCTAGGTATACTCTTAAGAATAAAGTTATTTTGACCTGCAGGAATTTCCACCGCTTTTATTCTCATAAACACACTACAGATGTGGAGATTAGGAGAAAACATTTGAAAAACCATAACACTGTGACTCGTTTTATCATCATACTTACAGTCTCTATACGATTACCCTGTCTTTAGCTACAGCAGCACATCAGTCAGCTGTGCTCAGCACTGACACATCACAGTTGAACCATGCTCTGTGCTGCTCCTGTGGTGCTCTAAAGCTGATAAAACTCAGCAGCTGTTATTTTCACTGGCTTATACAGTGCGTGGTGGGTGTTCTGGTCACTTTATAAATATCACCTTTACACTTCCAAATGCTTACAAGCACATTTATTTCTAACGAAGTATCTCCACTTAGATGAAAATGTGTATTTAGTTGGTGCTACATAAAAAGGTCGGTTCTGAGGGCAAAATTTCTCCTCTGAATGACACGTAGGACAGTAAAAATATTTTTGTATCCTAGGAACATACGCTGAAGTCCAGTCAAATGTTGGCCACAGGAGGAGCCATCCTGGTGGCACTGCTGCAGTGCCCAGCTGGTTTATAGGCTCAGTTGCTGAACTCAGCTTTTGGCTGCAGAGCCCCAAGCCAGCAGAATGGGCCACGTGGGTCATCTCTGCCACACCACTGCTAAGCTGCCCCTGTTAAGTCAGATGTTTGGCATTTTGTAAGTGGTCTGCATGGACTCTATGCTTTCAGGAAGAGGGATGGTGCTCTGTGAAGGCAGTATCCTGCAGTAGAGAAGGGGAGGAGGCTAGAAAGGAGCTCCTTAAGGGCTCTTTTTACAGTGAATGTCTTTAAATCCAGGGTTCACCTTCTCCTTGAATCCTGTCTGATCTTCTGGTCTCCTCAGGATGTCAAAGCTCAAAGAAGAGCAGCAGGGATGATCAAAAGTATTAAATGTCTTCCATGACTGTGTCGTCCTGAGTTCTCCAGCCTGGAACAGGGGTAATATGGTAGAGACCTGCAAAGTCATAGCTTCATGGAGAAGCAACTCACTTGCTGCTTCCATTACAAGAATGATGGGCCACAAAGAAGCCGGGCTGAAAACAAAGGAGAAGTAATTCTTCAAGCAATAAGTATGCAAAGACAGCTGCCAAAGGCATTGTGGCTCCAACAATTTTAGGTGGGTTAAAAGGGAGAGTGGATAAGCACTTGAAGAGTAACTGTGGGTTACTAAACGAAGTAAACAAACAGACAAAACAAAACAAATCAGAGGCACAGAAAATATCCCTCCTGAGAATAGACAGAGGCTCTGATGACTTACTTGCCTTTTCTCATTCACCAACAGGCATATCCTTGTGGCCAGTTTCCCTTTTCTCTGGGGGACGCCAGGAATGTGGTTGCCCCTTGTCACAATTCAGGCAGACCAGTGGCCTGGCTAGGGGTTGTTGCAGTGTGAGTACACCCCAAATGCTGGGGATCAGCCTAGAGGAAAGCACTGGATGTATCACCTGCTGTTTTGGGAGACAGAATATAAGTTTAGGGTGCAGTGATGCAAACCAGCACAGCTGTTCTTAGGTTCAAGATGCAGCCAAAGCATTTGACACTTAAATAGCAGAATTCATTCATATACATTCAGAACTGCACCTCAGAAAATCTCTGCTTGTTATCCACAATGCATCTGATAGTTTACTGTGCATCTGCAATTGCTCAGGAAACTTTCTTGATTGCCTTTCTCATTAAGCTCCAACAATATCCAGTGTCCATGTATTTCTCTGCCTAAACACTCATGGTGCTTGTGCCCATGGACAGTATGCAGCAGCAAAACAGCCCTCAGCATTTTCATGCTGGGGCAGCAATAATAAATTTCTTGAAGACAGGAGAAGGAGAAGGAGAAGGAGAAGGAGAAGGAGAAGGAGAAGGAGAAGGAGAAGGAGAAGGAGAAGGAGAAGGAGAAGGAGAAGGAGAAGGAGAAGGAGAAGGAGAAGGAGAAGGAGAAGGAGAAGGAGAAGGAAAGAAGATGTGATAAGGATATCCTAATAGAGTCCAAATTAGATCAACATCTAGGAACATATGTAGATATTTGCTGGACACATGCTTTCTTCTGAAAGAGCCCATGTGTTCTATGCTCCTGCACTGCCAGGGCCATCTCACTAGTGAACTGCAACAGCAATAACCAGCAGTAATGCAAAACCAACCATTCTCCTGATGAATCCCACTAAAATGAGCCAGGGACAAAGGCTTACAAATTCACTGCCACTCAAACTGTTAAAAATGATAATAGGTTTGATTTTTTTGTTTTGAACTATAATGTCTTAGCCTTCTGTTCCTCTCTTGCAGCCCTGATGCTCAACACAAGTGCTGGCTGCATCCACCGCACAGTGTCCCAGAGCTGTGTGACCAAATGCTCCAGTGCTGTGCCTGGAAGGCTTCATCGTCCAGATACGGTCAGCAGGTGCCAACTCAAACAAGAGAGAGCAAGCAAGGCGCAGCTCAGGGAAATGGGCTTCTCCCCCTGCAGTGATGGAAATGGAGCAGTGCGTGGCACTGGCCCGATAGCCCCCCTTACTGGAAGAGGCACCGAGGCGGGACAGCTGCAGGTGCAGAAAATCCATGGAGCTCGAGTCTCCCCATAGATTTCCTATGCTCCTTCCAAAGTCACAATGTTTTAATTGATATTTCTTGTGAGAATTCAACAGGTGCAACATAAATCCCATGGATTGTGCTGAATCCCGCAAAACCTTGACTTTCATTTTGAACGGGGTTGGGAAGGGGAAGAGTTTTCTTACTCTTTTGGTTTTAGCCTTGAGCTATATGAGACAGAAAAAATGCTGTATTTGCTCAAAGTGCTGCCAGATTAAAATAAGCATCTATTCATCTTATTTTTCTGAAAGGATGGTTAACTCATTGAGAAAAGCTCATTGACTGTTAAAATACATTCAATTATAGCAGAAGTACAGTAGGAACAAACTTGGCTTTCCCTTATATGTATTGGAATGGGGGGAAAGATTCTACATCCATTTCTGCCCTTTCAGATATACTCTGTAAAGCAGATGGGCCAGCATTAATGGCAAGAAGAGCACCTTTGGATTTATGGATACACACCCAAACCCTTTTAAAGGCAGATAACAGACCCATTCTGCCATGGTTTTACTTATGAGGTGAGAGGTACTAGCAGTAATGAAGGTAGATGTCACAGCATATGATTTCTTTAACATTAAGTTATGATATATCTCCTCTTGGTTTACTCTCTGCTTGATGGATGGCTCAATATCTTCAGGGCTCCACATGGTAGATAGATAAACAATGAGCAGACAGGGAAGCAGATGTTGGAAATAAAGACAGACTTCCACTTCTCATTTTTGCAATTGTGTCTGTATAATGTTTCTCTTAAAAAATTCCTGATTAGGTCTTGTTAAAAAGTTTAAAGTTTCTGTATATTTTAGTACCAAAAAAAGGGGGTTATAAAATGTTAATCCACCCCAAAAGTTTGGACCACTAAGATGATCATATTTCTAGAATTTAGGAAGTGAGCAAGATGATAAACAGCACATTGGCCAGTTCTTCTCCACTCTCTTTCACGGGTACTTTTAATCACTTCTAACAGCTTTCACACTTCTACCTCAATCACAGCTGTTCAGCTTGATGGCCTGCTGTGGGTCCTGCAATGTTGTGAATCCTAACTAATGGGTGAAGTGTAAACTTTTAGGAAAGAAGCAAAATATCTTTTGAAATCAATACTAATACTAACATAAAACTGCTGGTAGTAGTAATATAATACACTAGCACTAATAATACTAACAAAGAACTTCACTGAAATTATACTGTAGTGTCTTTAAGCCCTATAATACTGATTTCACTTAACGCAGTGACACTAGCAAAACACTTAACATCTTGTTGGTGATTTTTTTTTATCTATCTTGCCTTAAATGCAGACTGAAAAAAAAAAATTGCTTTGACTTTCTAGAAGCTTTTCCCTGAATTTTTAAACAGGAAATTGTTGAAAATTGATGTTTTCCAACAGACAGTGCATATTGATGAATTTTTTTTTGTTGTTGTTTCTGTTTTTTTCACAGAACAAATTATTCTGGTGGAAATTCTGCTTAATTCTAAATAGCCTTTTTTCTTTTTTAAAAGCTTGAGGAACTTGAAAACCTAGCTCTTGTTCTATACCGGATCCAAAGCATGTTACTGCTGATCATTGTTTCCCATAGCAGAAGAGTGGGTGACAGGACAATCTCAGGACAAGCAGTAAACCAGCCATGCAGCTGAAAGGAAAATTTTCCACCTGCTCTTCCCAAGCTGGTGCTCTGATGAGCAATAAATAGACCTCCAAGCTGATTTACTTTATTGTTAGCCTTGAGATGGGATTGATCTACTTGATTTTCGAAGAGACAGGAAACCGGACTCCGAGAAGCAGAAGTGGAGGTGGGAGATTCTCCAAAGGGAATTGCTGTCAGATACTCTGCTGAGGGATTTAGACAATGTATAGAAGTCCAAAGAGAGTGTGGTCAGATACGTCCCTCCTCATCTCCTCCCAGCAAAGCAAATTAATTTAAATCTATAAAGAATACATTGCTGTGAGAACGCTACCTAAAATATAACTTGAGAGCAATTGGAAAGTTTAGAAAAACGTCTTTCAAGGAAAAATAATGAGCAGAATTACAGTAGAAACAGTTGCTATATGGATAAGGCAAAATATTTGACAAGGAAAACATCTCTGAGAAGAAAGCACAAGGGCAGAGCTATTATAGCCTCTGCGGCCTTTTCCCTCAGACTTCTTATTTTATAACATATTTCTAAAACGCAACACCCACAACTGTTTTTCTTCATCTATCAAAGCATAAAATTGCCAGTCCTTTGACCTAACTTAAATCAAGGAAGTAGCAATGTTAGGTTTAATTAAAAACAGCAAATATTTGTACAGCTGTCCCTGGTTTCACAGCACAGAAATAGGTTTAGCATCAAATCTTACAGTTTTAAATCCTCTGGGAACCATATACAAAAACATATAGGATCCTTCTGGCTGACTTGCCAAAGCCAGTAATGCCTTTTTTTGGAGTTATTTCAGGTGGGGCTCATTCAGCCTTACCATTTCCAATCCACTGTTTTCCTACTTGAGTTTTTTTCCCCCCGTGTGCCAAATGCAGCACTGTCAGACTGACAAGTTTGGATGCATTTGATGCATTTCAGGGTTGTGAGTAATAATAGCAATAAAACTAAGGTAGGCTGAGAAGTTCTGATGGAAATGCTGGCTGGGCATTTCAGCAGTTGGTGTCACTTGGAGGTGCAGGAGCCTCCAACAGCTCCACACTGATGATCCCTAAAGCTGGGAGGGGTTTGGAAGGAAATTATTCCTTGCTCCCCTTTTAAATTACTCATGGAAGCACGTTGTAAAATCCTTCAGCACCCGGCTTTATAAAGCTGCCCTCACAGGGCTGAGGCTGCACCTTGCACTGGCCAGGCCTGGCAAGGCAGGTCCCAGTGAGAACAGTGGAGAGATTTGCACCGCGCCCTGCTCTGCACCCAGATGGGGGTGTGCAAACCTCCCCCAAATCTGCCAAAATAAGCCTGGGGCAGGGCAGGGTGAGCGGCCACCCACCACGGGGTGAGAGATACGGAGGAGGGAAGGGGAACAACAGGGCTTAAGAGGCTGCAGTCAGGCCTGTGTTGGGAGGGGAGGCTGATGGCTGGCCCGGCTGCTCTGCTCAAGTCTCTCGGGCACCAGGCAGAGGCTCTCCGCACACTCCGGGCAGTGTGGGGAGGCAGGGAAGATGGTGCAGCTACCCACCCTCCCTGCATCCTCCCACAGCCTTCCCAGGTCCAGAGTGATGGCACCAGCCGGCATAGCTCAGCCTGGCCCAGCTCAGGAGGGAAAACAGAGGTGGCTGGGCTTGGCTGGGTCTGGGAGCTGGAGAAAGCAGAGAGAAAAGCCCCGGGGAAAAGTCCTGAGGAAGAAGAGGAGGGTGGAGGCCTAACTCCCGTCAGCCTAGAGGAGCCCCAGCCACAGCAGCAGTTGCAGCTCAGGTTGAGGAGGCCTGAGACGCTGAGAGAGAAGGCTCTGTGCAGCAAGCTGTCCCGAGTAGTTGATGCAACCACCCGGCTTGTAACAGCAGAGCAGACCTTCCTGCTCCCCCTTGTACAGCAGCACCCTTTTCCTCTCCACCCAAAAGTAAGTAAGGGACAAAACCACTAACTCCTTTTTTGAGCTTTTTGCAGCAGAGCTGCTGACTGTGCTGATAACTGCATGTGCTGGGTTTTGTCCTGTGGGCTGAAATTGTTTCATGTCCACTAATTTTCATTTAGCCTATAGCCTGCAATACTGTTAATAAGCTACTGATGGTTCAGTGTAGTTGCATCATAATGATTCGTGGGATAAAAACATTTTTGGTAGAATATAGGTTTGTTTTCACACAGAGTAGCCTGGAAAGATTACTCAGAGATCTTCCAAAAGTTAGCTTTGTACGCATAAATTTCCCTAAATGAGACAACAACAAGATGCAAAGATGACCAGTAACCTACAAATGAAATGTGACTGTGCCCAGCAGAGCCCATAGCATAGTAGTACACCATACGTCCAGCATATGAGACCCAACAAACATTTTCCTGAAAAAATCTTCAATTTTCCAATAAGTGCAGTGATTATGCATTTTTATGCATGATTATTAACCTATAAGGAAAATTAAGAAAAAGTTTAGACACGAGCTTGCAAGTCGTGGTTTTAGGTGTTGGTTAAGCAGTCAGATATGTCTAAGTCAGATGACATGGGCATTGCCTCAAAACTTACCTTAGGATGAGTCTTAGGTGTACCACGTAAAACAAGAGTGCAGTTTATTAATCAGCTCTTAGTAGCAATGATGCATACCACAGAAACTCTATTAGTAGTTGTCACCAATCGTCAGGCCACTTGAGATACAATTAAAATCTGCTCTTTTTCCTTTATACCAATCTTCCCAGAGTGGACCAGCACAGTATGGGAAGATGAAGAATAGGGAAGAAGCAAAGAATTAGCCTCAAATTCTGATATGATGGTTAATTTTTTGTGGGGAAAAAAAGCAACAACTATGATTTTGGGTTTCTCAGTATACCGCTGATGAATTTCAGATATTGCAAGATGCTGTTTTCACAGGTGCTAGACCAGTGTGCTGGGTCTGACTAGCTTTGTGATTGTTCACAGTTTGTGAAAAATTGCATCCAAGTTATCTCAAGTCAAGATACAACTCGCTCATTAATGCAATCACCAAGAGTCAGAAGCAAATTTTGAAGATTTGGATCCAAATTGCCTAGAGGTGGTAGGGGTAATAATGGAAGGTATCCACAAGTGTGTCAAAAATCAGCCAAAATTGTTAGATAACACATTTCAAAAATGAGAGTGCTGGGATAGTTTGTACTTATGTGATACTAATTCTACAGCAAGACTGCTTCATTGCTTGTAATTAAAATTTAAAAAAAAAAAAAAAAAGCCATTTATTTTTGTACAAACAAATGTTGGTTTGATGAAATACAGCCATCTCAAGGAAGGTTTTATTTTCTTCCTCTTCTTTCCCAGAACTACCTTAATATTACTTGTGTGAAAGTATGTGTTCAGATACCACTGGGAATATAGTTTACTTTGGATTCTGATTTTCCTATTGCAATTGAAGCTAAGTTAGTTTTTTTTTTCTTCACTGAAAACCCATTATCATGACCCATTGAGCTCTGGGACTTTTTCCCCCTTCCCTTTTACAGGAAGGTTACATAAATTCTGTGTTAGGTTTCTACAGACTCTGTGTCATGGATAACTGACCCTTTTAGCTGCAAGCAATTTCACTGTTGCAGATTTGATTTTGAAGCAAATTGGATTTCAAGGGATCCATTTATATTACAACCTCTGCATAAATTCACATGAACAAACCCTTATAAATAAGCTCTTGCCCAATGAGTTGGCCAAAATCCCTTCAAGATGCCAGCCCTTGGTAACATATCCTTCCACTCACTGTTTTTGAAGGAAGACTCTGGTTTTATGGCCCAGAGACAATCACACATGGTCAGCATTTGGTACTTGTCATTTCTTGGTATATTTAAATCTTTCTGGTCTTTCTTGGCAATCCTGACTTTCTTGTTTCTCAATTATTCCGTGTCTATTCCTTGGTTTCTTTTTAAAGTATTGGTACTGGTTTATCAGCTGAACTGATAAAAAGTTACTCTATACAATGGCACCAAAATAGATAGACAAAGGATTAGAAAAAATTTAGACTCAAGGAATGGAATGACAAAACTTAAGCAGTTCATTGCCTGTTAGTACTGGTAATACGCTCTGCTGAGTTCCACTGTATGTTAGACAGTACAGTTCCTCAGCAATTAATACCATGTGTTAATTTCTGATGAAAAGTGACACATTTGCAGGAATTTGGAGCAAGTCTTTTGCCAGTGACTGTGAGCACGTAATCACAGATTTTGTATGCAGTAAGGCCACAAAGTTTGCTTAGCCAAATGGTGTGTCTGAAGATGGGACGGGCAAGGGGCCCCTTTCCCCTCTCCTCAGGATCCAGATGGCTGCATCATCCCGTTGCCCACCTGGCTGTTTGTTGGCATCAGCACCCACAGGCAAACTCCTAGTGCCTAATGCCTTCACAAAGACGCCCTGTAATAACCACCACATTTTCTCTCTCCCGTAATTACACACTGCCAAGGTGAACAGAACGGCCTTTTTTTAACAGAGTGAGAGATTCTGTATTTTAAGCAGCAATTTGAGTGCATTTGAAAAGGAAAAATAAAAGGTAGAAAACCTTCCCAAAATAGCAGTGTGTGGCTTGCCCTGGCTGTGCTCAGGTGCAGCTATGCATTACTCCAGCTTTTTGATAACATCCTGTCTCCTTTGCTGGAGTTACCGAAGGGTCGTTCAAACGGTACTAAATCAGAAATGTGGAGCGGACTGGACTGGGCCAATCTCAATGGCAGCCAGCAGGGAGTGGAATATAAATCATATTAAGAAGTTAAAATAGCCGTCCCATTTGCAAAACAGTCATGGTATTTTCTTTAAAGGGGAAAAGAAAACACTGTCCCTAAAAGGTGCCAGATTGGCAGGGTGGGATAATAAAAAAAAACTTCTGACTGTGCAAGCTTCTCCCGCCCATGTGCTGCTATATTGCTGCTCTGCTGGCTGAGGGGGAAGAAGGTGGGGATCGAAAGTAGCATCAGCAGAGGTGCAAATTTACCATAGGTCCCTTGCCCTGTATCTCCCAGTGAGGTGAAATAGTGCAGCTGCTGAGTCCATTCATACAGGGAGCAAGTCACTTCACCAGGGCTTGAGCAGTAGCACAAAGACAAGCAGCAGTGCCAGTCATTTGTTCTGTTTTCCTACTCTATTTAGACCCATCTATTTAGATAAAAGAGAAACCACTAGTCCACTGCAGGCCAAACAATGGCACAAAATCAGGCATCGCTGACTTTGGCCGTGTGAACTGGAGACCAAGAGATAGCCTGCTTCCCGTGGGACAGCCAGCAAAGGCACAGCACAAGGAAAGGCCTCTTCACCTAGGGGATCTGTACGTTTTGTGGGAGGAATATGGAAGGGATGGCTGTTCCTCAGTGACACTTCTATTGGTACTTAACAAGCTTGTTTTCTGGTTGCTGATTTCCTGAAACAAATTGGAGATGGGTTCTCATTGCCAAAGTGACTAGTTCTTCCCTCTGTGAGAGATCTGAAGACTGATTCATAAATAATGGCTTAGGGGTGACGGAAACGAGATAAATTGCTTTCATTAGAATTCGCATAAAACAGCAGCAGATTTCTCGTTCGCCACCACGGATTGAACAAATGTGCCAGCATGCACGTTTCTCATTTTGCAGCCACTGATATTATGAAGTTGTTCCTGGACCTAATAGCTTTGAGCACTCATTTTTTAAAGTAATTGATATGAAGGCTGATCCTGGAAAAGATTGCTTCACCCTCCATAAAGTTATTTGCAAGCTGTAGGCATTAATACTTGTTTCTGTGGATATTTTTTTTAAATACTGACAAATGAGCGATCTGAAGTATTTCAAGTGAAGAATTGCCTCCAAGATCTTTCTGGAAGCTCAGAGGAAATATGCTTATGCAGTTCAATTTTATTAATACGATAGTGCTGCACGCCGCATGCATCTGCACCTGCTGTGTTAGAAAGAGTCTTTACAACAGCAAACCGCAGAATGAACTACACTAGGGGATTGTGGGATTATTTTTTCTTCAGAAATAGAAACTTTACGAGAAATTATTAACAACTCCAGCATTTTTTGATGGTACATGGCTTAGGAAAACTCTTCCAACTGCAATAGTTTTAGAAAATGAGAGACGGGTAACGACGGGAGGTGGGGCTCATAGAACCATAGAATTGTTAAGATTGGGAAAGACCTCTAACATCATCCAGTCCAACCATCAGCCCATCCCCACCATGCCCACTGACCGTGTCCCTCAGTGCCACAGCTATATTAGATCTTAACACGTCCAGGGATGGTGACTCCACCATCTCCCTGGGCAGCCTGTGCCACAGCCTCACTGCTCTTTCCATGAAGAAATGTTTCCTAATATCCAACCTGAACCTTCCCTGGTGCAACTTAAGGCTATCAACTTATCCTATCGCTGTTGACTGGGAGAAGAGGCCAAACCCTGCCTTGTCACATCCTCCTTTCAGGGTTTTGTGGAGAGCAATAAGATCTCACCTGAGCCTCCTCTACTCTGGACTAAACAGTCCCTACTTGCTCAGCTGCTTCTCATAGAACTTATGCTACAGATCATTCACCCTTCATCTACCCCATGAAGTTTTCATGGCATCTTAGCTGTGCATGAGCAGCCCAAGCCGCTTTCCCTTTAGAATCATCAGAGAGAAGGAGGCAATTCCTTTTTCAGTTCATTCTAAAATGGGCATCTAAGCTGGGTCTGGTAAACTCTTCCTGTTCTCCCCACTGACCACATGAAGAACCTCCAGGAGGAAACTGTCCCTGACTTTCACATTACTTTCAAAATGAGCATTTTATTCGTCCAGAGGTTGACCTATGCTGAGAAAATATTCTAGAAAAATATAAAATAGGTCAGTGGGGGTGGAGGCACTGAGTTACCAGGATTGGGCATCAGGAGTTCTGGCACTTCCCACCCTAACTCCCAGATTTTGGTCTGCTGACCATGGAGAGCATCCAGCACCTGGACCAGGGCAGCACTACTGCCAGTCTGCCCTCAGTGGAAATTTTGTCTACAAGGGCGTATGGAGATTAAGGAAAAAATGTTGAGGGTTGGCAGTGGGCCAGAGTCAAAAATTTGAGCGTGCAAAAGGAAAAGGCAGCTGTCTGTTAAAGCCAGCTGTAGGAATATGTTTGATGGGTCAGGTCGGCGTTTCAGAGTAAAATAAAAGATGGAAGCAAGCAGTTTGTATCTTTTCTAAAGGAGCCTTTATAAAAGCGGCTCTTCATACACTTGAAGCAAGTTTGTGGATAGTATCAATTTTACATTAAGGTTCAAAAATAAAAGCTGGGCCATCAGAAACATCCTGAAACTTCAGCCTACCACTGAGTGACAACTGCATGAAACAAACTCAGAGCAGTGGAAAATTTTAAGCCATAAATTAGAGAGCCTTGAAATTAGTAGGCCATGATGTTTTTATTCTGGGGGAGGTTCTTTATTAACTCATCTGTCTAAACATATGGATCTTGACAAATGAAAACTGCAGGGAGTATCTGCTCCTGTCCTGCAATTGAAAACACTTCAAATCACTGCAGATATTCTTGTTAGCATCTCTTAAATGGCAAAATACCACATGAACTGCTGCTCGCTATCAGTTCAGCTCACAAGGGTCCTGCTTCCTGAAGTTAAAACGGAAAGAATTTTTGGTCTGAAACTTTTGCTCCAGTTAGTTATGATCTACTTCTATTGAAAGGTGAGATAAGTCAAGTTTTTATTCCCTGTCATGTATCCTAAAGCTCCCATGTGCTGGACACCTGCGAAAGCGAGCAAAGCGAGCTTGTTTACTTAGCGCAATTTATTTGACCTCTTAATATATTTGAGTAAGGATTTTATACCTAAGGCAACTTTACAGAACAGATTTGAAAGGTGACCTTCAAAGGAAACATCAAAATCTTTCTGAAAAAGGAAACTTTGGAAATATATGTGAAAAAGGCTGCTTTTCAGCTAACCTCCTGACTCAGGACTCCCTGGATTTCAGCACGGGGCGTGCCAGAGCGATGAGTTCACCTTGCTCACAGCAGACCCACAACTGCTATTGTACAATACCTAAGGGCCCAAGAATGGTATCGGATGGCTAGTTCAGAAATTTCCACACTGAATGCCTTCTGCTTGCTGGCTGGAGTAACCATACAGCACTGTTTTCAATGTTAACCCACATTTCAATTCCTCAACTGCAAATCCTTTTTGCTGTTACCATTATGAAGCTGGGATTGTCTGGGTGACAGGGATTTTTAAAAGCTGATTTCTTTGTTTCTTTTAATAACAAAGGCAAAACCCACAATAAGTCTAAACCTGCATGCTTTTAAGAATAACTCTAAAACTCAATTTCCTCTCAGCTAAAAGCACAAGCTGCCACTAACTAGAAGAGTAAATACATCAAGTGTAGAAGGTAAGAGGTGCCAAAATCTGGTGTGTGACATAAGCTGTGGGAGAAGGCTCCTCTGTTCCTTGCAGTTTATCTAGATGAGTTCATTGTGTGGGGGACTTTGGGAAGGCAGAGGCTCTGACTGAGACCACATGTGCTTATCCATTTTAGGCTGGCAGAGGTTGATCTTACTGCCTGAAGATGTTTTGTCCTTTTCACACCCAAATGTGCCTTCCCACTGTTGAGGTACTCCTCTCTTCATGCTGACATGAGCAAACCAGGTTGGGGAACTATTGTGAGTTAAAACTCTGCTTCTACCACCTGCTTCATTCACCTTCTTAGGCAGAGGTAGGAGCGGATGGGGATGGAGAGGGATGTGCTTCTTTTAGTAGATGTGCTCGCAAGCTACATTGGCCCAGCTCAGTGGCAGGCAAAAACTTTCTAACTATGCACATTCATCTCTGATATAGAGTGAGATGATCTAGCACTGGTTGCCCCTGCAAGACAAGGACCCACAGCCAGCAGCACTACTGATCTTTCAGGAGAAACCAGCAGGCAGAACATTCTACGAGTTGCAGTTTGTGAGGTTGCCTGGAATGGGTTAAGAAATGCATTTGCCCCAGCAGTGTAGTTGTTATCAAAGCACTTCTCAGCTCCATATCTTGCTACATCAGAGGGACTGGGGAGTCCTCATGTTTCATCATGGTGCACAACCAGCAGAGCTGTCAGGGTATCCTGCCTCACTGGCAATCCCAGTCACCTCACAGATGAGATGAAGGACACCACACAGAAATGGTGTTTCAGAGGACTCCTGTCACATTGTGCCTTTGGGGGCCATTGGGAGCTCTCAAGAGATGTCTGGATATAACATTTTCCTGAGATCCTACCCTTGCCTGTCAGTGTAGGGGAAGTTGAATTGCTGAGAACAGCTACTAAAGCTCTGTCTGATAGAAACAGAATTAAAAAACATAATCACTGATGCCTGGGGAAGGCAAATGACCCTTAAAAGTGAATAGGTGAAACAGCTACCCGAGGATTTCTGCCAAGTGAGTTTGCAGCAGTATTTAGTGGTTACACTACATGTGTCTCAAAACTAAAGATGTTTCACACTAAATCAGAGATGAACGTGCATAGTTAGGAAGTTTCTGTCAAGAAAATCATGCCTGGAAAACTCAGGGGAGCATTATTTTTCACCCACTTCTTTTTGCTTTTATTTTTAGGATAGCATTGAGTTTAGAAACATCTGTACTCACATGGCTTTACAAAGAGAGGGACAGCAATTTGAGAAAGACTTGCATGAAGCACACCAGTGTCTGAAGATGATCATCGAGAAGCATATTTGTTCACTGGCAGTTTTCCCCTCAGAATCCTATATCCCAGTCCGATCTGCTCTGAGACAAATCCTGCAAAATCTCCTGGCAATGTGAAACAGCAGACTGGCCAAGGAACGAGTATTGCACATGAGCTGTAATAGTTCTGTAAAAATCACAGATAACTTGAAAGGTGAATCCTGGAGATGTTACTGTAGCAAGAGTTCCCGCTGACTTTACATTAGTGGAGACTTCCCAATGGAGATGATATTGCTGTAAAGTATTGAACAACTTTCCCATATCAAACTCATACCAAAGTCATATAAATGGGAGCTGGGAACATCTCCAGAAGTTTCTCTGGAGGAACAGGAACAAATTCTTAAATAGTAAGGTTTCAAAATGAAGACAGAACGATAGAGGCTGATACAACAACCATCAGAAATCTTTATATTTTCATCGCATCTCAGGAAAATAAGTTTGCAAGTAATTCTTTATGGAGTGGAAGCTTGATAGAGACAGAGAAAATATGGTGTATGAGCATGGACCACTTCAAGAGGAGGTATACAGCCTGATTACACTGCAAATAAAGACAGCCTGCTAAATCTTTATTACATTTTACTATAGTCAGCCAACAAATCAATGGAAAGGTGAAGGTGTGATATCTTCCACTGAGTAAAGAAAAAGAGAAGAAAAAATATGTGAGACCTGTGGGATCAATTGCTTTAAAGCAATAAAAGGCCTTGGTAGATGATCCAGTGGAAGTGAATGGAAAGCAAAGCAAAAGAGGCATTAACACAGTGAAGCAAAGGTATTTATAAACTGAGGTGAAACATTTGTGAAGATTGCTTTGCAGAGCTTTCTCAGCCCCTGTGACTGCGTAGCAGACAGCATAAAATTCTGCTCTCCTACTGCCAAATCAGGAGGGTTTATGAAGTCACTTACTTCTGTCAAACAGCTGCAGCTGTAATGCTGAAAAGAGGCATTCCCCCCCTCTTTTTTGCAATAAGATTTAATGTCTGTGTGATTGCTGAGTAGGAATAACGGCTTGTAAAACCTTTTTTTTTTTTTTTTTTTTTCTTTTTAAGGGATAAATTAAGCTCCTTTTAACTGTGATTTGGGTAGTAGGTGAGGGAATTTTGTAGACCATGAGATAGAAAAGTATCTCTTTCCATTGGCTGGAGGAGTGAATTTCCACATGTCATTTTTTTTTCTTTCTCTATTTTATTTTATTTTATTTTATTTTATTTTATTTTATTTTATTTTATTTTATTTTATTTTATTTTATTTATGTGTGATAACAAACATCATCAGCTGAATACTTTCCGAGTGTGCTTCCATATTCCGATTGATTTGCCATATTTTATGTTCACACTTTAAATGTTACACTGGTATCTTTCATTCTCAAAGCTATAATTGAGGCTACCTCGAAACACTTATTCACTGGTTCTTAGTGTGAGTGCAGAAAACTGCCCTAAGTTGAAATTCTGGGGTATGCCACAGCTTGGAATTCATTTAGTAATGGGAAGAAAAACCATAAAGATTGGGTCAGAACAAGATACCTCTCTTTTTTTTTTTTCTTTTTTTTTTTTTTCTTTTTTTCCCTCTTTTAAATGTGACTCCATCCCCCAAAGGAAATGGGAAAGAGGGTTTCAGCAGTGTTTGCTGAAATGTGATTTCCAGGGCAACTGTGAGCCCAAAAGCAAGAAGCAAACAAACCAAGCTCAAGGCTGCATTTATACAAAGGTATTACCTGCATCCCCACATCAGTATTGGTGAACATGTATCTGCTGTCACTGACACCATTCTTCACAGAAAGGGACAGAAGTCTGAAAAAGTCTTGTGAAATGAGCCTTGAGACCATTTTCCTCATGTTGATCCCTCAGAGGAGAGATTCATGGGCAACAGAGATGCTGGGGGAAGGACTCCAAATGAAGACAGTTCCAACCCTGAGGTCCTCCTTCCCTATGCTGCGCTCTGGCAGCTCGAAAGGCAAATGGGATCCTGGGCTCCATCAGGAGAGGGGTGGTCAGCAGGGACAGGGAGGTGATTGTCCCTCTCTACTCGGCTCTTGTGAGGCCCCATCTGGAGTACTGTGTCCAGGTGTGGAGCCCCCAGTACAAGAAAGACATTGAGATTTTGGAAAGGGTCCAGAGGAGGGCGACGAAGATGATCAGGGGGCTGGAGCACCTCCCCTATGAGGACAGGCTGAGGGAGTTGGGCTTGTTCAGCTTGGAGAAGAGAAGGCTGCGGGGTGACCTCATTGCAGCCTATCAATACCTGAAGGGAACCTACACCCAGGAGGGGAGTAAACTCTTCAAAAGGGCTGACAACAGCAGGACTAGGGGAAATGGTTTTAAGTTGAAGGAGGGAAGATTTAGGTTGGATGTTAGGGGGAAGTTCTTTACTAGGAGAGTGGTTAGGCCCTGGAACGGGC
The DNA here is from genome assembly GCF_019238085.1 of Lagopus leucura. Taxonomy (NCBI): domain Eukaryota; kingdom Metazoa; phylum Chordata; class Aves; order Galliformes; family Phasianidae; genus Lagopus; species Lagopus leucura. The sequence continues at coordinate 11,182,847 of NW_024962262.1, forward strand.
TGCCCAGGGAGGTTGTGGATGCCCCGTCCTTGGACGTGTTTAAGGCCAGGTTGGACGGGGTCCTGGGCAACCTGATCTGAATGTGTATGTTTGGTGGCCCTGCCAGGCAGGGGGGTTGGAACTACATGATCCTTGGGGTCCCTTCCAACCCGGGTGATTCTGTGATTCTGTGATTCTGTATGCTCCACAAAGGGCTGCCATCACCCTGCTTTGGAGTGACAGCCACCAGCTAGAACCCCGAGCCACCAAAACTGAGCCAACATTTGGGCAAGCCACATTCTGGATTTCTACAGTTGTTTCTACTTCTTCGTGCTCTTGTGCACAAGCACTATATTCCAGTGCTTGTGTTCCTTCAGCAGGGCATTAGGCCTGAACACTAACATTTTTATCTTCAGTACTATTAAAAAATCATTGAAAAGAAAAGCTTTCACAAGAACTCTCCGCACCCATCACTTTCATCTACTCCAATACATGGCAGTCCTGATCTGAAGAAGAGCAAAAGCAAAATCCCACTGGATTTCCTACAGCCAGAATTAGAGCTATGCTATCAAGCTCTCATCAGAGAGACATCATCAGGGCTGCTGACGTGGTTGGCATTGGAAAGCTCTGAAAAAACCCATCAGGCTGATTTCAACACTCTTTGCTCAGCTGCATGCATGTGCGCACAAAATTAATGACCAAGTACAGAGGTATAAAAGTATTTGGCAGGTAATTTTCTCTTCAGGCTTCTAAGAAACTAGCAAGTGCTATATATTAAAAGTACGTTACATCTGAATAAAAATTAAAAAAAGTCCATTCACAGTTCCACCAAATTGGACAGGTTTCCTAATGGGTGGCTCTAGGCCTGAAGAGTTCCCTAGCAGGTAAGAAGCACAAAACCCAGAGACTTAGGGGAAATTTCAGTCTTCTGAATATTACTCTCCATGTTATTTTATGAGAATCACTGTTTATGCTGAAAATTTCCAGAACTCTTTCTTTCCCAAACATTCCCACTTAAAATGAATATTTTTAGTCAAGGTCATTTAAAAAGAAAACATTGTTAAATTCTTTGAAATTCTGGCTAGAAATTTAAGAATCCCTTGGGAAACGTCATCTTGCATCTGACTGCACAGCACAGGTTTTCAATCCCTTTCCTTGTCTTCAAGACGATGGTGCTTCTAAGTCAGAGAGCAATGGTTTCTCAGGCTCTGAATCTGCAAACACTTTGAGTATGGTTTCGTGACTCAAAGTGCTCATGTTACTGTGGTTTAATATGTTACCACCCATCAGCTGAGCTGTGGCAACTGCCTCTGTGCATACAATTAGCTCACCCTAATTGCAAAATGTGCAACTCACCCCCTTTTAGGAGATCAGTGCAGCTGCACATTTATATCAGGTTACCCTTTGGCACGTTTGAGACTCGAGGCCCCATTTCATCATGCCTTAATCAAGATGAAGCATGGTAGAAGATATTAACATCTGACATACCTCTGGGGTGGGGATTCACAGCTCGCCTTTTTTTGTGGTGAATTCCTGCACAGCAAACAACCTTGAGCTGCTCTCTGCAGTATGTCCTCTGCTACATGGTGGGTGAAAATCAGAGCGTTGGAAAGAACAACCTGAAATGTCCTTTCCTGCCTCCAACATAGGAAGCAAGGATGGTGCATAAGAACCAATAGCTGCCTTCGCTCAGTGGTGGCTATGTCACCAGATCATGTGTTACAGTCAACCTGAAAGCTTACTTTTAAGTTTAGATAGTCTACTTTGGGTTTTGATGGTGAATGAATGCTGTTCACACCTCTGGGATTTCACATAACCAACTTGACATCCTGCTCCTGAGCATCTGTGTTTTACAGCCCTCCATATGTGTCTTGTCTTTTCTGTTATGCTTTCCAAATACCACCACCCAATTTAGCACAACTGCTGTGCATATGATCCAAAAAGCCAGCCTGTTCAGCTGGCTTGTGTATTTCTATCTCCAGCTACCAGGCATCTGATAGAACAGCTTCCTCCTCCTTACCAGCCTTTCTGGGCTTTGATGTCTCAAATCCTTATCCACGTGAGCAGCCCTTGCTTGAAGATGGGCTCTGTTGCTCCAACTGGGTCTTTCTGCAGCAGCATCTGTAGGATCAGCATGTTCTTCACTAGCACACTGTCTTTCAAGCACAAGATGCACTTGCTGCAGCAGGAAATTAGTGAACAAGCAGCTGAACTGGCAAAGAAGCCCTGAGCATGAAGGTTCTATCTAATAAAAGCATTTTCCCATTATACCCAGCACCTGAGGCTCAGGTAACAAAGTGGGGCAAAGTGGTCCAGGAAAATGGAAAAAATGTATATGAGTAGTGAGGCAATAAAAATGTACATGCACACCCTTTTTATTACATGTGTAGGAGTACTTGAATTTTATTTCCAAAATCTAAATATTGATGAAAATTCAAGACTGAAAAAATAAATTAAAAGGGAAGGTCAATGATTTTTCAGTAGATGATTTTTTTTCCCTAAATAAACTTAATGCTGACTGCCTTGCATCTTATTTTAGCAGCTTGAAATAGTCTGAGATTTAAAACAGAGAAGAACCTTGGAACATTTTTTCCTGAAGGTGTTTTTGCTTTGACCAGTCCCACATTCAGGTAATGTTTTTATATCCCAGTAATAAATGTCACCACCTTTGAGCAACACACCTGTGCTTGTGAATCCCTAATTCTGGGATTGCTTTTGCCTTTCAAACTGCAAAGCAGTTTCAAACAAGCACAGCTGTTTTGTTTGTCAGACATGGAAGTGTGTTTCCTTCACAGCCAGCTCCAAATATGTAGTCCTAGATTGATGCCAGCCTAAATGTCCAATATCTGATGGACCACCACCAGTTAGAAATTGGGTATTTTCAACCAGTTTAAGCTGAATACACCATTTCTCAGAAGCATCAGTCACTGTGAGTCTATTCAGACAATTCAGAGGTTGCTACATTTGTGTTTAGTAATGTGCAAATTGGCACATGCTACAAATATGCAGTGTAGCGCTTCCCAAGCTGCTCTAGGATAAGTTTGCTGTAGCTGCAGCCTGCCATGCTCAGGTTTCTCTCTCCACTTCCTCTGTGGCAATTACGGAACAGGACAGTTCGCAGAGAGCACCGTTATGGTGGTGGCACACAGGAAGCAAAGGAAAGAAGAGCTGCCAGAGATACATTTTCCTACTGTTCCTTCAGTTAACTCCTCGTATCAGCATAGTGCAAGTACATATCTTGCTCCAAAAGTAATGCCTCCTATTTATTTACATGGAAACTACAACAGATACAAAGAGCACAGTGATCCCATTCAGTAGAGCAAATTCTTGGCTACAAAACACTATTTTTTCAGCACAGCCATCGCCAATTAACTGTGCACTTTCACCAGTGATGAACATGAGCCCGCCTACCACACTTGTAAAAATGTGAACCAGAGGAGGTGACCACTGTTCCACAGCACCACACTGCCCACACATAAATGTTCAGTAAGCTCTGATGAACGTCAGTGGGTGCCATTTTCATACTGCGCCTCCTTGTGAGACGCCCTCTTGTCAGAGCGTCCCTATCCTGTCCTCTGTCATACGGCAACAAAATGTAATGGGATATTGGTGGGAAGGTTCAAACTCTGCTGCCAGATCACCAATATCTGCTTCTGAAGTCGTGGGCCAAAGTAATGAAATAGGAGGCATTATTTTCGGAGCAGCCCTCAGCAGTGACAAACCGTTGCCCTGAAGGCTCCTGAAGGGCGGATAGAACTGGACAGGTTTTAAGGACGCTTCCAACCCAAACCATCCTTCGATTTTGGCACATATTTCTATATTGGTATAAGCCGCGCTTTCTCGGCCCTGCCCTTCCCTGGAGAGGCGCGCAGCCCCTCCGGCCCCGAGGTGCCATTTTGTGCCGTCGAAGCGCCCCACGCAGAGGGCGCGCAGCCGCGGAGGTTGCGAGGGGGCGCAGTTTCGGCAGCCGCCCAGCGGGTGGCGCTGTCGAGTCGCCGACGGGGCGCTGCGCTGCGCTACGCCGGGCTGCGCGGAGTGTGGCCGCCGTGCATGAGGCGGGTAAAAAGGCGGCCGATAAATAAACAGCGCTGATGTGCACATGGAGGCGAGATCGAGCCTCTTCCCTAAAGGAGCTGCTCATCATTTTTCTTTTTGCCTTTTTAAATAACTCCTGATGAGTCAGGCGTGACATGGCTCCTGCAGCCCTCACAGATAATTAAGCAATTCATACCTTATGTCTGTGGGCAGACTCTGCTGTCAAAATTCAGGCCCATCCTGGAGCTGGCTGAAGTGTTTTCTTTGGGAAAGATAAATCTCTTACTTTCCCCAACCTTTGATTAACTAATCTTAAATACCAAGCTGGTATAGTAGGAAATTTGCTTGTGTGGGCCATTGCATTTGAAGCAGAGGAGTCAGGCTGTTACACGACTCTTCTCTGTGCATCCCTCCTTCCACTGGGAAGACTCTCAGAGATGAACAGAGCAAGAAGCTTTTCATTTCTGTAGTGTAAGTTGACAAAGTGCAGCTTTGTCAGCTCTGATGTTGCAGAACCCAGTGAGACTTTCTAGTATGCTCTGTTGTTACAGGAACATTTTTGTTATTTTTTAAAACCACTTTTAATACATTCACAACCAGTGTTCCATACCTCATCAGTGTGTAGTAGCTATCTGTCATTTCTGTAGCTGATGTTTTGCAAAATTGAAATGGATGGACTCCAGGCTCTTACTGACACTGATCCTGCTGCAGCATCTATGCCAGAGTCAGCAGGGACAGGTCCTGCTTCCAGCACAGGTTACACACACAGTCATAGCACAGCTGAGGCTGGCTGTCCTTCCGCTCCATCCCCTTCCCCAGCAGGGACACCCAGAGCAGGGTGCCCAGGGCCACGTCCAGGCAGCTCTGGGAGATCCCCAAGGAGGAGACTCCACAGCTCCATTTACAAGTGATGACAAAATGTACTGCAAAATGGGTGAATTGTCTTTGGTTTCATGAACGGTGCTAATTCTAATACTTGTGTTATCAATCACAGAATTGTAGAATCATGAAATGGCTTGGTTTGGAAAGCACCTTAAAGCCCACCTATTTCCAACCCCTTGACATGGGCAGTCCTAACCAGCAGCTCAGGCTGCCTGGGGCCCCATCCAACCTGGCCTTGAGATTCTCCAGGGATGGGACGCTGTGTCAGCCTCAGCACATCTGGACTCTGAGAGTTCAAGATTAAACTTGTGCTAGGGGTGAAACAGGCTTTGGTGTTGAACCACATTTACCCTTTGCAACACAAAGAGGTAAATTAAAACAGGCAAAGAAATTAAGCTTTGTGTCAAGGAATCCTCCATTAGAGGTGGAAAAGTCAATGCTGAACTAGGATGGTTTATTTCATAACCGCACTGTCCAAACCACTTCTTAGATTAATGGCTTACTTCCATTATTTTAGCAAAGGTGTATCTCAGTCTGCATGTAATATTTTAAACTGGGGGACTCCTGGTGCTTTCCAGATTGGCAAGTCTATAATCACATAGAATAGTACCATGGAAGAACAACTCATGCAAAGGGAGGAAAAAATGAATACAGTTAAGAAAATGCAGATGCAACACAAATGTCAGGAGGGTTTTTCCAGTTGCTGGATGTGGCAGATGGTGGAAGAGTACCTCTAGGACATACTGGTTTATTCTTCACTCTGGCACATGCTGATCTAATCTGAAGAAAGGAACAGCAGGCACTAGAATTAATATCAGTGTTTGATAGAAAACCTTTATTTTTTTTTAAAATGAGAAAAGCAGTCATGGGGAGTAATTCTGAACTGGCAGAGAGATGGGATGGATGATTGAATAGATTCTTTCCATCTCCACATTTTGTGATCTATGAACTCACCTTTGGGAAACTTTTCTCATTTCAGGCTGAGTCTCGGTCTCCCACGTCTGTTGTAAGAAGGTGGGCCATTAACCTCACCCTGCACAGCATTAATGCTACCTCCGTGCTTTGGCTTCAGAAGGTAAGAAGATATTTCAGCACTACAAAACTTTCACTTAGACTGACTTTTCTTTCATTTGTTTTCTTCCTGGAGGCCTCCCTGTAGTATTTCCCACCAGTGCTCCACACTGCAGGCCAGAGATACCACAGTTAGCTGGCCAGTGCTGGAGACCAAGGCTACTCCATTATCAGTTGTTTGCTGCAACAAGACTTCTGCAATTTTCTTTTGCTTCTCAGCCCATTCCTACAGGCAGAAGGAGAGACAGCACTGAAATATGCTGTCCAGTGCAATTTCCAATGTAAAGGACATCTTTTGGGCCCCTAGCAGAATGTTCCCTTGCCAAAGACTGTCAGAGAGCCCTGGGTTACTTGGAAGACCTGAGAATCTCTGGAGCTCCATACCACTGTAAACATCATGTTAATGCTTAGCAAGCATGGTTGCATCCTCAGCCAGTAATCCCACTTAACAGGACTCACCAAAATGCAGTGAGGCCTATTGGCAAGCATCCAAGTCATTCGTAGAATAGAATCATAGAATTGTTAAGGCTAGAAAAGACCTCTAAGATCATCCCACTGACCCACCCCCACCAAGCCCACTAACCATGTCCCTCAGTGCCACATCTACACATTTCTCAAACACCTCTGGGGATGGTGACTTCACCACATCCCTGAGCAGGCTGTGCCAATGCTTTAGCACACTTTTGGAGAAGAAATTGTAGCTTTTTCTCCAGGCAACTGTTTCTGTAGCCACAAATCCACGATCCAAAGCAATGTCTAATTTAATTTACACCTAAACTGATGTGAAGAGGAAGTAATGTGGGTATCTAATCAGGAAGAAAGCAATAACCTGGATAAAGAGGGAAAAGGCAGCACTTAACTCATTTCAGCTGGAACAGTTTGACATGACTTGGAGCTAAGGGGACAGCATCAGCCTAAGGCTCCAGTGCTCTGCAGCTTTTCTTCTTCTCATTAAGCCCTTCAAATTAAAGATGGTGTAAATCCATGGAACTAACAGTGTGTAACTTTTTTTTTGCACAAAACTGAATTCTGTGGGGGTAAAGACAAGGTACCATCAAAATAATAAAAACAAAACAAAACAAAATGGGAAAAAAAGAAAGTCTCATTGTCTTTATATTTGTTTTCAGACTGGAGCTTTGTAATCAAGAGAAGGGATGTGCTGACCTCTCACTTGGGTGCTCCTCAACTCCATCTCTGCCACTGGTCTTTAGAGCAAGCATGCTCCGTGGTCCTCTCCAAACCCTTAGACACTCAGGGCGATCAGGAGTCTGTGCTGGTCTTGCCACAGATTTCCTGTGTGGTCTTGGATGGGGAAGGTGTCTGTGTGCCTCAGTTTTTCCATCTGTAAAATAAGAATGATGTTACACGGTTTCACCAGCACAGCTACATTTTTGTGTAAAAAGCAGCCTGTGACCTTTGGATGAATGGTGGTAATGAGCTGTTTGCCTTATTTATAAGTATTATTTGGTGTGATATAAATATTTTTTCGTATTGTACATAGTATGCTTATTTTGTGCAAGTGAACGCAGTCCCAGTGAAGGCGAGAGACCGAATATTTTGCTTTCCCACATAAGTCAACCAACGTTCCCAAGTCCTGATCTCTCACACCTCTGCTATTGCAGTTCTGGGCCTCTCGGCCTCTCTTGAGCAGAAACTGCTGATCGTGCCAAATTCTCTGGTGTTTTGCAGTGTGGGCTAACATGCACCGGGGTTTGGATGAGACCAGTAGGCTTATTTTCACTTCAGGCCTGCGGCGGCACTGGAGCTGGAGAGCACAGAAGTGAAAGGTCAGTATAGCCCTTCCCAGAGCCACACAGCTCCTGTTTGAAAACACTTACAAATATAATATGGCCGTTAAGATATTTTTTTTTAATTAATAGTGTTATTGCTTTTCTCCCTCCTGAAAGTCAGCTCTACACCAAAGGGAACATTAGATGCTGTTACTTTCATTTATTTGAATTGCTCCGTGCTTGGAAGGTTTGCTGGGAATGAGAAGAAAAACTGTGGACCTATTATTTCTCTCATTTTTCTAATTCTGTGTGTCTCTGTCTGTCTGCACTGTATTAGCTAGTGTTTAGATGGCTTTTTGGAACAAAGTTGGTGAATATGAACATGCATTTTGAAAAATGAATGTCTGAATAGACATTCACAGGCGATTAAGTTACCGCAGCTTAATGAGTGTCTCTAGAGAATGATTAAAGCAAGCACTTAACTGGGGTGGGCTAGGAACATGCACACAATCAATTACCGTAGCTCAGTTGATGATGAATAAATTGTAAAACCGCAATAAATTGACAGATTACCACGTCTTTGCCCAGAAGGACATGACGGCATCCTCTTCCCTCTTCCCAAAGATCATCTTACCTGCTCTTCTAGGTCCCCTCTATCTCATTTGTGCATCTGTTTTGGAACAGTAGAAATCAAACCCTTCAATGGCTAAAACTGTTGAGATGAGCACTGTACAAAACACCTAAAATACTATTGTTATCTGAACTCCTGTTTTCCTTAGAGAAGAGTAGTCACTGAATCCAAAGAATACACCAGACCCATTTTATCAGTGGTTAAGCCAAATAATAAGAAGAGATACAGCAGTTGCGAACCTCAAAACCCACCTGTAGCAATGAGGATAATGGACAACCGCCTGCTGTTTCTTAGTAAAAGAAAGTCAAAAGCAATCCCATGTATTCTCCTTAGAGTTCAGAAATTGCCTCAGGTTATCTAACGAGATATTAAGGAAAAAGAAAAAAAAAAGAAAAAGAAAAAACCATAAAATCTGACATCTCATCTCCTGTTCTTCTGTTGAGAGTCTCAAATCCTGGCAGGCTGATAATATATGACCAGCAGAATTGTACTGAAAAACGAGTGGGCTCATCTCCAATATCCCTTACTAATTAAATATCTTTTACTTGTACCATTTTCTAGGATGCCATAGACTTCTGACATAGAATACATGACAAAAACAACCTCTACATCAATACATTACTGGCTGTGAAGTGTGAGATATTTCACTAGCTTGTATATAAACAGTAAAGACCATGATAACACCAAAACTTGGCTTGAATATTTTTGTGTGGGACCACTGTCCAGCATACTGTCCTGAAGGCAGTGGTAACCTTATCTTCTTCATCCTCACTCAGACTTTCATTTTCGGTAGTGATAGGATGAGAGATAATGGTCTCAAGTTAGGGCAAAAGTGATTCAGGTTGGATGTTAGGAAAAATTGAATCTCCAAAAGAGTGGCTGGGCATTGGAACAGGATGCCCAGGGAGGTGATGGAGTCACCGTCCCTGGAGGTGTTCAAGTAACGTGTAGACATGGCACTGAGGGAAATGTTTAGTGGGCATGGTGGTAATGGGTTGGTAGTTAGACTAGGTGATCTTAGTGGTCTTTCCTAACCTTTATGATTCTGTGACTTCTAGAATATGGCTAGGACATGAGAGTAAAAAGGAGTCCCAATATGAAAAGCTTTTCATGGAAGAAAAGGTTAGAAGAGTGTCTAAGTACATTCAGAAACTCTGTCACTAAGTCCAGCTTGTACCAAAGGTGACATTGTCATCATTTGAGCTGGAAACTTGAATTTTCATATCAATTTCTACCACCCGGCTATTCTCTTATCTCTGAGATAGATTTCCAATTGACATTTTTCTAGATGCTATGGATAACATAAAAAATGGCTATCTCTGGGCCATCAGGGCAATACTCAGAAGACATCTGAGAAAATTGGTAATGCAGTCAGACCCACATATACTACCAACAACCACATCTGCTTTCTGGAGAACTCTATTGTGGACAGCCTAATGAACTGAGAAAGTTCTCAACAAGGATATTGCTGAGAGACAGATCATGTTTTTAAAGGTGCCATCAAAGCACCTTATAAGGAATACTTCAATACCAAAAGATGATCCACAAGGACATTATATCTCCAGTTATTACATACCATCATATCCTTCAACTCAAATATAAAAAACCTTAACAATTATAAGCTATGTATCTAGATGTAAACCCAGACCTGCCTTCCAATTGCCTTTCTAACAACAAAATCGCTGAAATTGTGAAATGGGAGTGAAATGAAATGCATTAAAGCAGATAGTATATGGAATGTATTGCAGGCATTGCCTCACCATGAGCACCATGTTGTAAAAAGACCCTTAGCCCATGACACGGGGACATGACAAATCTCAGAAACAGTGATTAGCAATAAAAAGGCAAATCTGAACCTGAGTCATGTAGTCGCTTAAAATAATTAAATATTGATGAGAGCTTTATGAAAACTATGCAGATAGACTCAGTGAGATTACTCATAATTTTCTTCTCTAGCTGAGCCAGAAATACTGGTGGAAAAAAAAAAAGTTTTGTATTAGGCGCTGGAACTTCTGCAGCACATACATATTACTGTGATAAATGCAAAGGTGCATAAGAAGGAAAAAGTATGCTTGATTCAGTTTTGTGGAAATATATTTCACTCAGAACAGGAGTGCAAGTTAACCCTCCTATCAGGAATGACCATACTGATTATAGTCTGCCTTCCTAAAGTTGCCCTTGGTTTTGGTGGTTAGGGTCTTTCCCTGTCACAGAAATACAGAGTTGCTGTTACTGTCATCATGGGTATAACATCTTCCCCTGCAGTAATTGTCTTCTTGTTGAAGTGAGGTTTTGACCTGATAGAATTTATAACGAGCCAAACTTATGCAACTAAAGCCCTGGGTCTCTTGAACAGCATACAGAAAGAAGGCAGAAGAACAAGAAAGCTCCATACTGGTGACTGAACACCTGAGACCCTACTGCACGTGCTCTTCACTGAACCTAGACAAAAGTTTAAGGTCCACAAGCTGGCAATTCCTTCCCAAATCTGCACGGTGTATTTGCATATGGTTGAGAGTTAGACAGATTTATAACTGAGAAACCCTGAGTGTATACTCTGCTGTATGCATGAGAAGTGGAATAACATAATCAGAAGAGAAGCCTCTTGTTTTTCCTCCTTTCTGGGTATAAATTGCTCTAAAATATAAGGGAAGGTATGAGGAAGAAAGAGAGAAGGAGAGGAAGGAAGGAGAGGAAGGAGAGGAAGGAGAGGAAGGAGAGGAAGGAGAGGAAGGAGAGGAAGGAGAGGAAGGAAGGAGAGGAAGGAAGGAAGGAAGGAAGGAAGGAAGGAAGGAAGGAAGGAAG
>NW_024962262.1:11194079-11225151 GCF_019238085.1 Lagopus leucura
AGGAAGGAAGGAAGGAAGGAAGGAAGGAAGGAAGGAAGGAAGGAAGAGAAAGATTCCTTACTGAAGAAATTCAATAGAAAAATCAAGAGTGGTTTTATGAATGAGAGGAAGAAATTAAGAGAATGGGAAGAAAGGAGAGGAGAGGCCCGATGGTAAAGGTGTTGCTTGTCTACTAGGAATAAGGTTATTTCAAAACTCTTCCCAGAGATGAAACGAGTCACTTTATCTCCAGTAATTATTCTGTGTTTTTAACAAAGCAAAGTGGCATAAAGCACAAAATTTCACCAGAAGCAGACTTACTAGAAATAGAGACAAAATCTCTGTGGGCTGAGACTTGAAAGTCCATCAAAAACAGTGGCAGAAGGAGGAAGGGTCAGCAATCCATCATACTGAGAAGAAAGCATGCCTGGGGGGCTGCATGGCCTCAACCATGTATGGAGAAAAGATCAGAGCAAGCAGTTGAGAATGGTTACTTTCGGTAACATCTGTGGTCAGGCCATCTATCACAAGTGCATCCCTCATAAAAATCCCTTGACTTGTTTTCAAGAACTTCACTCAAAGGTATTTTAAATTCTAAAATTTTGATACAAATTACCATTGGAGTTCTTTCAAAGATTCTAGTATATATTTATCTGTATTTGGTGTCTCTACTGCATCATGTCTTCACATCAGGTGATGCAGTGGTGTGTAATATTTTACTCTCCTATCAGTAAAATACCTCCAACTCATTTTAATGCTATTTTTATTCTACTTTTTGAAGTTATCTTTCCTTAATCAAATTAACTTAATCAAATCCCCAAATTCATGCCACTGAAAATTAATAAAACTATGTTCATAAGCTGTATCTCATTAAGGGTAAATATAAAAACAAAATGGAAATTTTTTAGTATAAGCAGTTTTCAGCTTCTAAATGAACAAGGAAAGGCTTGAAGATTTTTTAAAAGTCAAATACCTCTATGTTTTCAAATCTTGTTGCTTAAAAGGGCTTATCAGATCAGCCTGAAACTTTCCAAAAATACTCTTCTTTGCCAAGAGACCACACGTGAAGTTTCAGGTGGGAAAAAAATTGGCTTAAAAAAAGAAGAAGAAAAAAACCAGAGGGTCTTAGAATAAAAATCAACATGGAGCAGCTACTGTAGTTCCATTATGAAGGCTCATAAAAAACATTTCCAGTTGCTCTCCAGTAGGTCTGATTTCCATAAGTAAAGCCTCACTTTATTTCTTGCACAGTTCCTTATAGGTCTTCAAGGAGCTATGAAAATTCTCCTGCCAACAGGGAATTTCTTGCAGAAATAAAGTATTTTAGGAAACATTTTTTTTATAGATCTGGAAACATATTAATGATTAAAGGCCTGATCCTTCAGAGCTGAGTGCTTGCCGTTTCCATTGGCTTCTGTAGGAGTGACAGATGCTGGGCAGCTTTCAGTATTAGACCTAATATCTGTGTATCTCAGCCCTGTGACTGCACCAGGCTCATGAAACATTCGGTGCTTGCCCTCCAAATCAGACAGGACAGGCCACCGTGTTTGAACACAAGAGTTTCAAGTCATGATTCCAGTCTTTGCAATCATGGGATCAGCTCAAAATTCATGTGGTTTCTCAGTTTTTCAGTGATTTGTTAATTTAAACTGTTATTTTTATTTGTTTTGTTGTTGTCTCCAATAGGTTTCTTGCTTTTTAAGTTATCTCTGCAGGATTGAAAAGTCACAAGTTTTTCAAGGTTTTTCCTCATTGATGCAATTCTCCTGCAGCCAAGGTTAAAGAAAAATGAAGAAAATGCCAGATATCACAGGACCCACATCAGATCCAGAAGATCTGAGGTGGTGTCACCCTCCTGCAAGGAATCTAGCATCTTCTGGGTCTGATGCTGCACTTCTTCCTGCAGCAAGGAAAGAAAGATCACAGGGAGGCAGGACTGCAGCTGCTGGAGGAGCTTATTGTGTCTGTCAGCAACTGCACACAAACCCTCTCTACTGCAGGATAAAATCTGACAGAGAGTCATAAGTCCTGACAGAGCAAGTTTTACGTATGCTAAAGTCCCCATCAACCTGTCAGTGCATAAATGGCTGTACGTGATGTAAGTGATGATTAAAAGTGATCCGAAAGAAAGCTTTTAAAAACCAAATGAACCTACCCACCGCACCAGATCTACACCAAAGCTTCGTGATAAGCTAAACTGCTTTTAAATTGCAGGGATCAGCAACAAAAGGTCTGACTGCCAAAAGGCATTGCAGACATTCAGCAGGTTTCCTCTTAAAATATAAGATAAGAAACCATCAAAATGTACACAGAAAAAAAAAAAAAAAAAAGAATAAAATAAAATGAACAAACCAAAAAACAGTGGGCTATGTAAAATTTATCGAGGAATCAGAGAAAGCCTGTCCTGTTCATGGGACTGCTTCTAAAGTGCTTTCTTTCTCTCTCCATCAGCATTTGTGCTTCTGTGTTTGTGGAAAAAACAGCTTAAATTGGGAACAGCTAAATTCAGCTTGCAGCCCACCTCAGCCAGCAGCTCCTCCTACCCAAAGCATGTTTATTGTTCCTGCCACCTTTAATTGCCTGGTTAATCTGTGTGACCAACAACACAGTCTGCAGTCTGTGTAATCCTGTGGCCCCAAGTGATTGCCCTCTATCAGTCAGTCAGATGTTTGTTATGCTGCTGGTTTTATCTGTCCCTCAAGCAGACCCTGGGCCTTCGCACATCAAAATTTCCTGCTGCACTGTGTTTGCACAGCCCAGCACACCAAAGCTGCAGTTGGAGCTTCGAAATGCTACTGGGTACCAAAAGCAAATACTCCTGAAACCATCGTAGTGATTTGCCAAAGTCCTTTTCAATATTTGCACCACTAGAGCTGTCAGATCACAAGCAATGAGAAGAAAAGTATTTTGTTTAAGGAAAAAGAAAAAAAAGAAAGAAAGAAGAAGAAAGAAAATCAGCCATTAAGAAAAGCCATTCACCATCTTCCTCATAATGCTCCCTGACCTCAGAGTAGTCTTGTTCTGGGGAAGCACTGGAAATAAATCTAATTTTTTCATTGATGAAAATCAACTTTATGTCTTCCTTAAGACAATGACAGCAATTCAGTCAGTGTCTCATATTGGCCCAACTCCTTTCTGTCAGATGCCTCAACTCACACTGTGGGTCAAAAATCTCAGTCTCAGTTTAGCATTCCTATATATTCTTTGCTCTCCACAACTACCTGAAAGGAGATTGCAACAAGATGGAGGTCAGCCTCTTCTCCAAGGTTAATGGTGACATGATGAGAGAGAGTGACCTTAAGATGTGCAGGGGAGGTTTAGGCTGAATAATATGAAAATTTTCTTCTCAGAAAGAGCAGTGAGGCAGTGGCACAGGCTGCCTAGGGAAGTGGTGCAGTCACCATGGTGTTTAAGAACCATGTAGATGTGGCACTGAGAGATGTGATGAGTGGGCATGGTGAGAATGGGCTGGGATTGGACAAGATGATCTTAGTGGTCTTTCCAGACCTTAATAATTTTATGATTCTGTATTTTTGTGGGTGACAGATGTGCTCATGCCAATAAGATGTCCATAAAAATATATGCTAAAGACTTACACACATGCACGCACACAGAATAAATGGCTGTGGATATTTGTCAAGCTGCTGCTAGGAGTGGCCTCATATTTTTGGACAAGCTTCAGATAGAAGTTTAAACATCTGATACTTATAAAAATCATCCACAGCTCCTGAATGACGAAATTTTCTCTCATTCATTTGGATATGAACATGAAATTGTCAGTGGGCACAGAAGTGTTGTAATGAAAGGAGTAATCAGCCAATGGACAGAAACAGGGATCAGATGCCTTTCCAGTAAAACTTGCTTCTCCAGCAGTCCTCAAGTGGATCTCCCACACCTGCAGACGAGAGGTTAGGCTGCTGTTACTTCCATTCAGAACTCCTTTAAAGCTGGACTTTTTTTTTATAAAGACAGCTCTCGCAGCTTATAAAGCAAGGTTTTGGCTTTAGCTAATGAAAAGCATTAGTGTACTGTGGGAGGTGGAGAGAGAGAAAGATTATAATTAAATCTCTGCACTCCTCTCCCGTCTCTAAGGGCTTGGATAAGAAACAGTTCTGCTGGGCAGCTGAATTTGAGCTAAATAAGATAGCTGGGGGAGGGAGCCTCCTTGGTGGTTTCATGTGGGCTTGCACATGTGGTAGGGCTAGGGAACATTTCTGATGAAAATAAAATTGTTCTGGGTTTGATCCAGCTGAAAATACCAACAGCCTGCCGGGCCCTGCAACTTTCATAAGGTTGCAGATCCTGACTCCTAGCAGGAAGCTTGGCCCAGCTGCCATGGAAGGCCCAGGCAACAAAACAATAGTTTTATGCCTGAAAGTTGCACATCCAAATGGGAGGACTTGTGCCAACATAGTCATTCTCTTCCAAATGTTGGTCTCCTTCAGTCTCCCTGACCCACATGGGTGTGGATGAAAGGCCACCCAAGGCTGGTGGGCCCTGGCATCTCCCTGGCTACAGGTGGTTAGGAGGTAATGGCATCCTGCAGGACAAATGGGATTCTCTCTGCATCGTCCCATGTATATGTACTTCTAAGTATCAGCCTCTCTTGAGTCTGATTTTTCTCCAAGGAGCAAATGTTCTGTTGAAATGATTTACAACTTACGTTAATTTATATAGTGCCCTTTAACTACATCACAGGTGGGCCTTTGTAACAAGTATGTTTGAAACAACATAGATGCCAAAAAAATACAACTGTTGGAAACAGAAGACTAAGAGATCCCCTCCCCCCCAAATGCTTTAAAAGTTTGATGGAATTCGATATAAAAACATTTCTGTAGGGAGAAGGACATTGGATGCCACTGTTTTGCTTTGCCAGGAGATGTGTTTAATGCTCTCTCAGGCTGAAATGGGAGATCGAGTCTACAGTGGACACCAAAATTAAGCCCATAAACTTGGTCAGATGTTGGAAATGGAGATGTGGGCAACAAAAGTACGCTAAACTCAGTGCTGTAAAAGCAATTTTTGCAGCCACTGGGATCACAGCGGCTACATCTCAAACCACTTGTGGGCCAGAGCTTCCCATATCATGACAAGATTTCGTGTTCCAGGAGCTGAAATAGGGAAAAAATGAGCAAATTTGGTTTACCTTTCTGACACACAACCAAATCCATCCCCTTAACTGTGCTCTAAGCTTCTTTTCAAACCAAGGCACAACCCTTATCTTGGCAAGTGTGTGCCTTCCTTAGAGATTTACTGATTTAAAGTTCTTCACAGAAATAGGAAATCCCAGAGCTACTCTGATTACACCTATGGAAAATTATTTCTCTCAGAAACTTGAAATGGTGATCACAAGAGAGAAAACGTAGAATATAATGAAAATGCCAAATTATATTGAAAGAAAACAAGGTTAGCTACTGTCCCTTATCATCTCTTTAATCACTGTTTAGGCTGTCATATCCTTGGCCATTTCTTATGATTTGAACAAGCAGTCATTAGTGACAGCCCAAAGAGCACTTAAGCACACACCTAAACTCTAAGTATGTGCTGAAGGCACTGCATGGGCTTGCTCCCTGAGATATTACCCATATGGCTGCTTCTTTTAGGTCTTTTCCAACCTTAGTGATTCTATGATTCTATTGGGGGTGTTCAAGGAAAGACTGGATGTTGCGTTGAGGGACATGGTTTAGTAGGAGCTATTGGGAATAGGTGAACGGTTGGACTGGGTGATCTTTTAGGTCTTTTCCAACCTTAGTGATTCTATGATTCTATGATTCTATGATTCTATGATTCTATACTGTACCAAAGCCTGCATTTTCCATTTTTTGTACTGACATTGTGCATTTTATTATGACTATTATGATTATTATATGGGTGAAATTAACTTTAAAATTCACCCCCAAACTCTGAACCCGCCACTTTATTTTCTGCTCCAGTGAAGCTTACTCAAATCTTTCAGCCACAGTTGCAGAGCAGGCCAGATTCTACACTGTGGAAATCACTGCTTTTGATTTCAGTGTATTCAGTGTCAAACCTAAGAGAGAACTAGAAAGTCATTAAGTATTTGTGCCTTTTCACAGGCACTCAGCCTCCTGGATGATCTTTCAGAAGGACTTACATGAATAGTATGTTTATATCGTGTACATATGGGCACATGTATTCACTTCATGCATGCATATACTTTTGTTCCTATTATTACTGCTTCACCAGACTTGTGCAAAATGATTATGAACTCAGCAGAAGTCAGTATTGGTTTTAACAATGGAAACCCTGGCTTTTCTTTGCAGTTCATAGAATCAAAGAATGGCTTGGGTTGGAAGGGACCTTAAAGCCCACCCAGTCGTGGCAGTGCCATCCGGCAGCTCAGGATGCCCAGGGCCCCATCCAACCTGGCCTTGAGCTCCTGCAGGGATGGGGCACCCACAGCTTCTCTGGGCAGCTGTGCCAGTGCCAGTTATCTTTATTGAATTAAACCAAGACAATGCTTTTATCGGAAATATATATGGCACATAATCCAAATGACATGGAGCCCTGTTAAACACTGAGAAGAATCCTAACATTCAGTTACAACTGTGTAACTTCTGTTCAGGAGGAAAGATTTCACTGACCTTACAGCAGGCAGATATACTACTTCTGAGCAGAGCACATGAAAGGCCTGCCAGAATATGTGCTCCTCGGTAGATTTATATCTCTGCAAGTGGGCCCATATGAGTTGGAGATGTATGTGTTACATCCATAATGGGACTTATTCTTCTCTCCCTAAATGCACATATGAATGTAGACAGGACTGCATTATATGTATGTAATAAAATGTTTTGCCTGCGAACACACAATAAAATACTTCTACTTCATTTTATGGAAGACTATTTGTGTGAAATCTGATTCTTACACTATAGTGTGTTGCAAATTTAGCCTAAATGCTCCCTACATAGTGATTTTTGAAGCAATACTCTGCATGGCAGGATGATTCATGGTGATGAGACAAGAGTTCCTTCCTCTTGTAAATGCAATCCAAAATCTGATTTGAGGCCTCCAAAGAAATGCCCTGCGTGTCTTCAGATAGGGGCTCACCACTTCTCAAAGCACACCACATGATCATAGAATCATAGAATCACTAGGTTTGGAAAAGACCACTGAGATCATCTAGTCCAACCATCCACCTACCACCATTATTGCTCACTAAACTAAGTCCCTCAGTGTCACATCTACATGGCTCTTGAATGCCTCCAGGGACGGTGACTCCACCACCTCCCTGGGCAACCTTTTTCTCCAGTGCCTGACCACTCTTTCAGAGAAGTTTTTCCTAATATGCAATAGTATAATTTGGGAAAGGGCCAGGACCATGTTCCCATCATCTATGAGAAGTCCATGACTTCCTGGAACAGCTGCCTTCCTTTCATGCTACTTTTCAGCTTGGCTCATCACATGTTCATTCGCAGCAATGGCACCTCCACACACCAAACCTTCTGTCCGTGTGCCAGGGTGGCTGCTATTAAAAAAACACTGTAGGAAGGCCACATCTCCTTTCATGTCTCCTTTGGTTACTGTTTTTTTACTTCAGTGCCTACCTTGTGCACTGCACCAGGAAGCAAAGTGTTGTCTTCTGCCTTGGACTGAGGGAGCCTGTATTTCTGACCAAACAAAAGCTGCCACATGATGGAGTCAGGACCATCTGCAAAAAAGCTGTGAGCACAGAGTAGAGGGACAAGGGCACAACAGAAGCAGAGTGAAACAGCGTGAGAAGGGAAGGCAGCAGCAAGGAAAAATGGGTAACATATGCCAGGTGCAAAACCTGGGGACTTGGACACATCCTCATGCAGAAAAGGAAGCTAGCGACATAGACTGGGGGTGGCTCCCTCTCAGGCAGCCTCTCAAAGCCTGCAGAGCAGTTCTTACAGATACATAGAAATGCATGTTGTTACATTATCAGCAGTCTTCCATGGTGAAGCAAGAAAAGAGGTTGCATATTTCCCTCTTAAAAATAATTTAGTTATTGTTATGATGGTACACAATGACACTGTTCTCTCAGTATTGAAGTATTGAATTCCCCTTTTATAGAAGGGACTTAAACTTGAGTGACCTGTGGTCCTGCCATCTATATACTGAGTCCTCTTTGTTAGTTGAGCTTTTCGGAGAGATTATGCTCCCAGGATTTATATAAAGACTCTACTTTCTTAGAGGGGATTTTGTATGACCCTATGATCCCATTATTTAAGTACTAAGATTCTCCTTGTTAGAGGTGATTTTAACCACCATTTATACACTCAGCTCCACACAATAGGGCTTTTCCCACCAATGTCAATAAAGTTAACTTTTGTTTGGACACTCTTCCTCTTAGGAAATCATGTGAAGCAATGCTCCTGATTTTTATAACAGTCTTCCAAGCCAACTGCGTTCTCCTGTGCTGGCACTGTGATAAGTAGTGCGCATACATAAAGGGTGCCCACAGTGATGTGGGTTGTGCAGCCGTGTCTGTGGCTGTGACTCCTACTAGCCAGCATGAGAGCATGGGGTACAGGAGGACATTCAGCCCTCTCCCAAAGCTAGGGTTTCCTTCAGCAGATGAGGGATGGGACAGAGGTGGTGACCTAAATAATTGTGGTGAGTCCCTTAAACCATAAATGTTAGGGCAAAAAAAACCAAATCATTACCACAGAAAATTAATATAGCTGGAAAAAAAAATTAGCTTTGGAGTTAGCATATTCAAGAAACACATAGATCTGGTCCTTGGGAACATGATTGAGTGGACAGTGTTGGTGGTGGGTGGATGGTTGGACTAGATTATCTTAGAGATCTTTTCCAGTGTTAACGATTTTATGATTCTATTCTATGATTCCATGTTCTCCCTATAACTCCCCTTATGAACTTGAGCTACATCTGTGAATTTTGCTTGCTTTGTATGTAGTTCTGCCAGCAATTTAAAATAAAAAGGTATTGGGAGTTCAGGGAAATATGCTTAAAAAAAGAAAAGGTTCATGGATTCACCAAATACAGGTTGCCTGACCGAATGTTGCTTTTTATGATGGTGCAATTGCATCAGTGGACAAGGAAAATGCTACTGTTGTCATCTATCTGGACTTCAGTAAGGCCTTTGACACAGTCCTCCATAACATCCTTCTCTAAAGTTGGAAATATATGGATTTGATGACTGGATTGGGAACTGGTTATTAGATCATACCCAGAGAGTAGTGGTCAGTGGCTCCATATCCGGATGGAGATGAGTGATGAGTTATTTCCCTCAGGGGTCAGTATTGGGACTGGTGTTCTTTAACATATTCATCAATGGCTTCTACAGTGGAATCAAGAGCACCCTCAGCAAGTTTACAGATTACATCAAGCTGTGTAGTGAGGTTGACATACCCGAGGGACGGGGATGTCATTGAAAGAGACCTGGACAGATTGGAGCAGTGGGCCCAGGAGAACCTCATGAGGTTCAATAAATCCAAGGTCTTGTAACTGGGTCATGGCCACCACCAGTATGAACTATCAGTACAATGTTGGGTGTGCAAGGATGGAGCACAGCCCTGATAAAAAGGACCTGATAAAAAGGGACTACTGGTGGATGGCCGGCTGGACATGAGATGGGAACATGCTCTTGCAGCCCAGAAAGTCAACCGTATTCTGGGCTGCTTCCAAAGCAGCGTGGCCAGCAGGGTGAAGGAGGTGATCCAGCCCCTCTGCTCTGCACTGCAAGACCTCACCTGGACTACTACATCTAGATGTGGAGCCCTCAGCACAGGAGAGACATGGACTTGTTGGAGTGCATCCAGAGGAGGGCCACCAAAATGATCCAAGGGATCGAACACCTCTCCTACAAGGACAGGCTGAGAGACCTGGGGCTGTTCAGCATGGAGAAGAGAAGGCTGTGAGGTGACATGAGTGGCCTTCCAATATCTGAAGGAGGGGTGCAAGAAAGAAGGGGACAGATTCTTCAACAGGATTTGTTGTGATAGGACAAGGTGAAACAAATTCAAACTAAAAGAGTGTAGATTTAGACTAGATATAAGGAAGAGGTTTTTTAAAATAAGGGTGGTGAGGCAGTGGCACAGGTTGCCCAAAGAGGTGGTAGATGCCCATCTCTGCAGACACCCAAGGTCAGGCTGGAGCAGCTCTGAGCACCTGATTGAGCTGTAGGTGTGCCTGTTCATTGCAGGGGAATTGGATCAGTTAGCCATTAAAGGTACCTTGCAACTTAAACGTTTCTATGGTTCTTTGAAGCTATGAAAAATGTTTATCTTTTTCAGAATAATTATTAGCATAGTTTGTCCTCTCTGATCAGAAAGAAAAGGCAGAAGAAAGCATACTGAGAAATGGGGTTGTTTAGAAGGCATTTACTCTGTGCACCAAAGAACTTCAATTTCACATACAGGGAAGGAGTAGAAAAAGATAACTGAGAATAAATTGTGACAGTATACAACATGTGGAAGGAAAAGAGTGAAGCAAATATTTAACACAAAAGTTGAGATTGAAGAAGGTTCTTTATCTTACTCCCAAAGAGATATCTTGTTTTTCAACTATAAAATATTCTTAGAATAAAGCTAAAGAAGATTTTAAAATGAAATGTCTTTAAAATTGTTTAGAAACTCTATTACGTTTTAAAAATAATCCTTTTCTCTTCCATATTCTCCCTGTATCCATCAATATAACAGATACACATTTTTTCAATTGAAATAATTTCATAAAGTCGTAGAATCATTAAGGTTGAAAAAGACCACTGAGATCATCTAGCCCAACCATCAGCCCATCCCCAGCCATGCCCACTAACCATGACCCTCAGTGACACATCTACGCGGTTCTTGAACACTTAAAGTGGTGACTCCACTTCTTCTCGGGGTTTCAATGCCTCACCACTCTTTCTGAGAATAGATTTTTCCTAATATCCAAACTGAACCTCTCCTAGTGCAACTTAAGGCCATTCTCTCTTTTAATTTGAGGAAATTAACACATTTTCAGGAAACATCTTGATCTATTTTCATTTACATTTTCAACAAGAAAAAGAAGGCTTGAGGAAACTGCTCAGTTGGCTGTAATATGAAATAACAGGTGAGAATAGCTGCCAGACAAGATGGCTTAAAGGAAAATAAGTCTTGTAAAACAAACTGGTTTCACCATCTGATATTGGCTCACTGATAAAAGGCATTGAACAGATGTGAAACGCTTACTGAAAGCTGCTTGGTTTAATATCAAACCACGTGTCTGTACAGCACTGCATAATATGGAATCTGTGAAGCACTTCTGAAGTAGGTAACAAACTGAATCATAGAACCATAGAATTGCTCAGGTTGGAAAAGACCTTAAAGATCAAGTCCAACCACAACCTGACCATACTACCCTAACAACCCTCTGCTAAATCATGTCCCTGAGCACCACATCCAAATGGTTTTTAAACACCAGGGATGGAGACTCAATCACCTCCTTGGGGAGCCTGTTCCAGTGCTTAACAGCCCTTTCTGTAAAGAAGTGTTTCTTGATATCCAACCCAAACCTCCCCTGGTACAACTTGAGGCCATTTCCCCTCGTCCTGTCACTTGTCACCAGTGAAAACAGACCAGCCCCGCTCTCGCTGTAAGCACCTTTCAGGTATTGGAAGAGAGCAATAAGGTCTCCCCTCAGCCTCCTCTTCCCCAGACTGAACAGCCTGAGTTCCTTTTGTCACCTCATAGGGTATATTCTTCAAGACCTTCACAAGCTTCCTAAAGTAGCATTTTCATCAGGAGACCAGATGATAATGCAGACTTTCACTCTGTGTAAATTAGTACTGAGCACCATGCTAGATTATGCTGGTGTTGGTAATCTAGAGGGGGATATAAATTACTGCTGGAAATATCTTAACTTAAAAACTGGTAGAGGGGTACAAAATGGTGAGGGCTGGGTGGATACATAGTGATACAGAGCTGATCCACAAAGAGCACTGGTTCTAATATTAAGCAAAAGGTGAATTCTGCATGTAGGACAGAGGAAGGCAAGGATGCCTCCAGGGCTTGGGTAAACAACACTACTGAGAAGGGCTTAGGACTCATGGGTGTGCAGCTGTGTTAGAGTTCCTACGGCAATGCTTTAGCTAAAGCAAGCCCCGAATGTAAAAAGAGAGGAGCAAATAGTGGAAATACGGATGTAATTTTACATTTGCACATAGCTGCAGTGACACAGATGTTGGAACATTATGTACAGTTCTGGCTGTCCTGTATTTATAAAAATATGTTGAAAAACTGAAGAAGACGCAGAAAATGAGCCAGGAAAAGTATTCAAAGGCCGGGGAAAAAAAAATCTACGCAGTGCAAGACCTAAGGATCAGATCAGAATGATGAAGAATGGTAATTTGAATATGCCACAAGTACTTGCAGCACCAGGCACTGCTCTGGACATACAGTGGAGAAAACTACTGTGCTGAGAAATGGAGAGTAAAAATGAAACAAATTCATAAGAGAAATAAAGCAGATGTTTTGGAAAGCTGGAATAATTTAAATTATTGGCCCAAAGTACCAGAAGTCTTCACCTCAAGACCAGATGTCTGTATGGAAGACTGTGATTAGGAGAAACTACAGGTAGATAATGTAACACGGAAGTAGCTTGAGTTAAAAAAATAGAAAACCATGGTCTGTTTTATCCTGGGAAATGGGGCTTGATGATCTAATAGCCTTTCTGTACACATCTGTATGACTCTCTGACTCTATTCCTATGGATAAGACTCTGTGAAGCTGGCCCAAGTCTTTCTGCACATCCAATTTACCTTCTTGGCACAGGACTGAGAGGAGAGGTAGTTGTGGAGCTCTGGCCAAAGCTAACAAGAAGCGGATCTTACACAAGACAAAGTCCCGCTTGTAGAGAAATTTAAGCCAAAGCAATGTATAACTGCAAGCAAACAGTAAGTCATAAACACCCTAGAGCCCATTTCACCTTCAGTGCCTCAGTGCTGTCGCAGAGGATATATGTGATGGCTCAGGGCTGCTGCATGTGTACCTGTGCCTCAGCGTTTCCAACATGCTGCAGTAGTGCAGCAACAAAATCCTGTGACATTCTTGTTCCTGGTCTGTAACAAAGCCATTATCCCAAAGTGCTCGTTTAAAACCACATCCAGACTCTGCCAGCAATCAATGGTATTCTTTCCATTGATTCCTAAGGGCTTTAGTCAGTGTGTTTGAATCAAACTCAGGAAAGACCTCATGCAGCCCAAATGTGTGTCCCCAGCAGCTTGCTGTACCCAGAGCCCCTGGCTCAGTTTGAGTTATTGTCCTTAGAGTGGTCAGAGCCTTCAGAAGGTTTTATTTTCTACCCCTACTCTTCTTAACTTGCAGTTGTAAACATAATTTATACAAACAACAGAATGGAAAAAGATTTGGGGATCACATAAAAACTGGTTCAGAATTTGACCCTCGAAAATTGATCATTTAGAAGACTAGAATTTTCTTTTTCTCAAGAAAACAGCCAACCATCGATTTGTTTTAATAATTCAATTATCCTGGAAAGCATCTATTGTATGCTTTACTTACAAAGCAATGTTAATGGTGCATACAACTGTAGTAGTAAGATGGAGCATCGAACACCTAATGGTACAAACACCTCAGCTAACATGAAAATCTAGATAAGCAGCTCTGTTAAACTCAATGGGAAAACTCATCTGGAGAACTATAATTCATGAGGGTAAAGTTTGTAGGATCAGACCCTCTGCAGAGAGTTTCTTTGTTTCCAGGGATATTTTGTGTTTCACTAAGTACAAGATGTCATCATATTTCAAAGTGAAATTTTGCAGGCCACTGATCTAGAATGCAAGCTAGTTTCTTTGGGTATTTTGGAAAATCAAGACCAACATATTTATTTAATTTAGAATAATTACCTCTGTCCAAGGCCATTCCTCAAGAAACATTCATGACAACGTAGAACTTGCAAACTCGCTACATATATGTGTCAGGAATAGCCTACAGATGAACAGCTCAATTCATATTTTGTGATATGAAGTCTCCTGAACAATTATTTAGTACTGGTTTGGAACAAATCTTAAAAAACCTGCCAATGTCCTGGAAAAATAATCAAAGTTTTAAAGGGTTAGTAAATATTATATGTTCACATGATTAGTTAGTAAGTGTTTCAATAAACTGTAAAGATTCCTTCCGAAAGTTTTCATGCTTAGTCCCAAAGTGATTAATCTTGTTGCTTTTTTTCAGGCTTTTATTAAAATAATAGCAAGTAAGCCTTCCAAAACAGTAAAGCGTTGTTCTTGCACCAATAGGAAAAACCAAGGACATTAAAAAAATAAAGATGACATCTCCAATCTAGGCTTCAGCACCAGCTAAGTAATGTTCATGTTCTTCAGCCTCTTTCAATTCCCTGAGAGAAATGGATGAAACCCTTCCTCCAAAACCTGAGGGTACACCTTCCCTAAATTCTTCCAGATTATAGACTTTCATAGCAGGAACTCAGGACTGTAAATTGTTCATGGCTGTTGAACAGCATCTCCATGTGTTACCACAGAGTGCAGGGTACACTTGGCAGAAATTACTGTATGTGAATTATGGACAAAGTGTTAGTCTGAAATAACAAAAAGAAGTTTGGTTCTGTTAGTGCTTGCTGGTATTTAGAGGAGATTGAGTGGGAGTTTATCTCCTATGCTTCATTATTTTGTCCATCACTCTTTTGAAGTACATACCAAACTTAAAAATTAGTAAAAGTTGTTTTCTTTCTGTAAAACATTCCATTATTTGTGGTAAAACTATATTGTTGCTACATTGTTGTTATTCAAAATAGACCTATTCTGTTGTATGTTTTGTTTGTTGGTTTCTTTATTTATTGCTGAAAAAGATAGAACAAACGGATGGAAACTGCACAGAGACAAAATTTTTCTACCAGAGCACACCAGAAATCCCACTTCCTACCTCCCTGAGGACATAAGATCAAAGACACATCTTGACCAGAACCAGACTTGTCATGGTAAACATCAAACAAAAAGCAAATAGTGCTTCTTCATCAAAATATGTTCATAGAGTACAAAAAAAAAAAAACAAAAAAAAAAAACAAAAAAACAAAAACCATGGCTCAGAGCATTTCTGTGCTGGGATTAATGTCTTTGCATGCACAAGAGATTTGTGCCCAGAACTTTGAGTATATATAACTTCTTGTTCGAAGGACATCCTCAGCTTACACACTGAAATTACGCCTTTTTCTTGCTTTCAACCCAATGTCTTCTAGATGTGTCGGACTCCCTCTTGCCCTTCCTACTCCCAGTTCTTGTCCTAGATGAGAATGAGAAAGGGGTCTTTATGCAGCTTTTCCACCTTGGTCATTCAAAGATTCAGCATTTTGGTTCAAAATTCAGAGGTTCTGAATAGTCTGGAGTACAATAACTTACAGACATTTCAATAAAGCTGGAATGAAATGTTGCATTTACAGTTTTAGTTTTAGTAAGGTGCCATGGGAATTCTCCATTTGGTCAAATCAAACAACATTTTCTGATAGAAAACCTGTCAGCTTGAGAATTCTCAAGCATCCTTTAAGCCAACATTTTTGGCTAAGAAGTTTGTTAAGCTCTCTATTTTAATATAGGGTGTCAAAATTCATTATCAGAAATTTCACTGACATAAAGGAAAATATTTGGGCATTTATTACTATATAGAATATTACCAAAATTTTCATGCTATTGTCATAACCACACATTCAAATAGACTAAGTAAATAAAATACAGATTTCCATTAAACAATATAGTCAAAGTAGAAATTCTGATGAATAAAGAAAAGGCAATATCTTTTCTAAATTTCAACTTCCATTAATTCAGGTTGTTCAGCCCTGACTACAGATATTTTGGATGGATGACTGTCTGATCATAAGAACAAGTCGCTCAGATATGAGGCACCAGGATGGTACACCTCAAATAATGGGGCCCCCCTGCACTGTTGCTGTCAGGCAGAGAGAGGGGACCTAAGAGAGGGGAGGAATGGAGACAGATCTCATTTAGGCATGGCAGGCAAACCCCCTCCATACCTATCTTGCCTTCCCAGGTGCCCTGCATAATAGGTTTGAGGCTCTGAAAATCAAGTGACAGGTAAGTGAGCATGAGGTGGAAGGTCCACTCAGGAGTTTGTCTAGGGTGAGAAGATAGCCCCACACCTCAAGACTGCCTCTGCCAAGAAGGAAAAAAGAGTAATTGTTGTAGGTGACTCCCTTCCAAAAGGAACAGAGGGCCCTATATGTTGTGCAGACCCTACCCATAGGGAAATGTGCTGCCTCCCTGGAGCCTGGGTCAGGAACGTTACTAAGAGACTCCCTAGTCTGGTTCACCTCACTGATTGTTATCCCCTAACGATATTTGAGGCTGGCAGCAATGAAGTTGCTGAGAGTATCCTAAGAGCTATCAAAAGGGACTTTGGAGGACTGGGGCAGGCTGGGATGATGCATGAGTACTGGTGGAATTTTCTCCTGTCTCTTCAGTGGCAGCGAGGGATAGTGAGAAGACCAGGAAAACCCATCTGATAAATATGTGGCTAAGAGGCTAGTGCCACCTCAAGAATTTTGGCTTTTTAGACCATGGGGCAGTTTACTCAGTGCTCAGCCTGATGGCTGCACATGGGGTCCATGGATCAGAGGGGAAAAAAATCTGGCCCAGAAGCTATCTGGGCTCATTGACAGGGCTTTAAACTAGGTTTGAAGGTAGAAGAGACTGATAGTGCACCTGTCCATGGCTAAGTGTGGGAGGTCCTGGTGAACACCAAGTTGAACACGAACCAGCAATATGCTCTTGCTGCTAACAAGGCTAATGATATTCTTGATTGCATTAGGTAAAGTATTGTCAAGAGGTTGAGAGAGGTGATTCTTCCACTCTGCTTAGATGCTGAGGCCACACCTGGAGTGTTGGATCCAGTTCTGGGCCCCCCAGTGTAAGAGAGATATGGGCATACTGGAGAGAATTCAATGAAGAGACACCAGAATAATGAAAGAACTGGACCATCTCTTCTATGAGGATAAGTTGAGCAAGCTGGGATTGTTCAACCTGGAAAAGCCAGGTATTCATAGACATAGACCCGTAGGGTGGGTGCCAAAATACCAGAGCCAGGCTTTTCTCAGTGGCACCCACTGCCAGGACAAGATACCATGGGCACAAATTAAAGCACAGGAGGATCCCTCTGAACACCAGGAGTCTTTCTGTGCTGTGCAGTGACGGAGCACTGGCACAGGCTGCCCAGAGGCTGTGGGGTCTCCTCCTTGAGGATCTCCCAGAGCTGCCTGAATGTGGCCCTGGGCACCCTGCTCTGGGTGTCCCTGCTGGGGTCATGGACTGATGGGTCCTGCCAGCCTCAGCCATGATAGGATTCTATGGTTCTTTGAAAGTTAGCTTTTCTGTAGAAGTCCAAAATCTGGATAATGTGCATGCTGATGGAACAGCAAATTCCTGTTTTGCAATTACATCTAGAAAGATAAATGTTTTCCATTTGCTTCTTCCCCTCCCACGTGCCCAGCCTGGGATAAGGGTCTTATTCAGTTCAGCCTGAGAGATGGAGGTTCAGTGGGATAATAGGAGTTTCACAGGCTTAAAGAGAGATAGGAGGGAGTGTGAGGAGAAAGCAAGGGAGGAGGTAGGAGGTATCCTGGCGCAGATATTTAAGCATTCGAACTGTTGCAAAACCAGACCTTGCGGGAATAAAAGCTTCATGTGATGGAAATATATATTCCAGAGCAATTACTTCTGCTGCCTGCGTAGTCAGAGCATTGAAATGGGAAAATGAAATGATAAGTGAAAAGAGTTATGAACAGGGAAGACAGAGGCAGTCCAGGCGCGGGTACACACACATGCACAGGGCATTTGGCCTGGGCCCATTGCTGAACCAGGATCCTGGCCAACTTTTTTTTCTTGGAAGAAAAGAAGGGAGGTTGAGTTGACCAGAAGAAGCAAAGCCACCATAGCCTTTTGTGGCCTGCAGAACTGCACACAGACTGTCATTGTTGGGCCGTGTAGCACAGTCTGCTTTTGTTATTTACTTGCAGCAAGGCATAAAAGGAACTGCTCTAAATTATGCTCTGTGACAAGGAGCCAGGAGAAGGGCTGTGGTGGGAGGAGGCTCTGCTTTCTTCCTCAACTTTCACTTTTGATTTTCAGCTGAGCTGGAAGCACGATTCACTATGG
Organism: Lagopus leucura; assembly: GCF_019238085.1. Taxonomy (NCBI): domain Eukaryota; kingdom Metazoa; phylum Chordata; class Aves; order Galliformes; family Phasianidae; genus Lagopus; species Lagopus leucura. The sequence goes on from NW_024962262.1 coordinate 11,212,165, forward strand.
CTATTATTTTTTTGTTAATGCATTGGACCCCAGGCCAGGTCCTCAGCTGCAATAAATCAGATTTGCTTCCCTGCAGCCCAGGAAGGTATAAGGATGCACAGTGGTTCAGGATACACCCATGTCGTTTCTTTTCCCCAGTAAAAATCTGACCACCATATTTAAATGCTCAATCATCATGTACGTGAACATTTTTCAAAAGCACAACTTCCTGGTGACCCAGCGTGCCTTCAAATAAAGAAGTGCTATTGGACCTCAGCAGTGTGAAAGGAGCAGTTGAAATCCCTGTCTTAACCAGCTGTTAGACCTGCATTTGATTTCTGAAAAGGGTTAAAGGAGACCATAGAAGAAGTAAAAGAAATAAATTGAATGCACATGTGCAATCATTATTCGTACTAACATTCCCTGTATTACTTCATAACACAGCTGTGTACACAAAAAAAATAGTCCAGTTTGGTTTCTTCCTATTCGCGTCTTAATAATTTCTGTTTAATGGAACACAAATGTTTGTGCTCTTCATTTTGACGAATGCAGCCTAGCAGAGTATTTGTTAAGCATTAGCTAGGGTGGTTGTGACCATTTGATACAAATGTCTCTGGGCCTTTCATGGCTCCTGTCAGGGCATCTTTTGAACATGACAGTTGCCATGGGGACCAGCGCAATGCCTATTTGGAAGGAAAATTGGGAGCAATGCTCATTACGTCAAAAACGACATTGGGAGGGGGCAGAGCGGGGAAGGAGAATGTTTGCTTCTTGTGCTGACACTTAGCTGCTTGTTTTACCCGCCACCCACACACTTCCATCAGACAATATCTCTTTCAAGCACAGAAGTCAAAGTTTGCATCTCCTATCGTTCCAGCTGGAACAGGCAGGGGCTGTGTGAAATGAATATCATCATGTGGGGCCGGGCACTGCCTGCCTGGCTCTATCCAGTGTTCTGGAGTTCCGTGATGCTGAGTGTGCACAGTTTTCCCCTCCTCCTGCCCTCAGCCAAGGCTTTGCTGCCTTCTTGGGGCACCACAGGGACACTGGGTGACACGGCCACATCAACCTAATCAACCTGCTCCAAACTAGATTTATTGCAGTTTGCGCTGGTGGGAGGAGGATTGGTGCGTGTGCACAACTCAATTTCCACAGTTAGGGCAAATGCCAATAAGAAACACCAGGGCCATTGTTTTCTCCCTGTGTACTCAATCATTTGTGAGAAATGAAGGAGAAAGCAACTCTTTTTGTAGAAAATGAGTCCTCACTCTTTCCATTTTGGGCTGCCTTCACAGCCTCTTGCTCCCTCAAAAGTCTGCACATTTCTTCCATTAGGAATTAGCCATTGCAATGTTTTTTGAAGTTCTAAGCCAATCAAATGGCTCAGTTTAAAAAAAAAAAAAAATCCAACCCAAACTGAAAAAAATCACCCCCAAAATTGAATACCAGCCAAACAGATGAAGGGAGAGACACTGGGGCCAAGCAGCCAGGGCCCACATTTGAAGGTGAATGCCAAATGCTTGAGTGCCCTGCTTTGGGCAGTAAGATAAGATATAAAGCCATCTTCATGAGTGAGAGTCTTCAACATCTTGCTGACAGGCTGTAATGCACGCTCTGAAAGGTCAGGGCCAGTTGAGTGCTCTGTCCAAAGATACCTGGAACCCAAAATAGCAGCCGAGCCTGGTCCGCTCCTCCTCCTGTGCTCAGCAGGGATCTGGTGCTCGCGGCAGCACTCGAGGGTTTGTGTTTCAGGGTTACAGAGGCCATCCAGAACCTATTGAGTCCACGCGCTAGACGTCTTGGAAACAGGCCAACTTCCCTAGCATCTGGATGAATACAAATTATCTCACATATGGAATAGGGACAGAGCAGTGGACTTGGCCTCTGCTTTGCAGGGGGGGGTGGCTTCAGGGTTTCTAAGTGCTGTCAAAGCACTTTTCCATTCTCTCCACTGGCAGGTTGTGAATGTGAACTGTGGTGCAGAGAGAGAGGCAGCTCTGACACAATCGTGGCTCTCCTGGCTGTGATCGCTCTGCATCGCTTTCTCGCTGGGGCCTCTGTACACGCACTGCCTGAACTGCAGGTAGCAATTCATTTCCATACTTTTATTTATTAATGAAGAAAAAAATAAATAATCCCCCCCAGAACACCAAAATCTCCTAGAAATAAATGCCATTATGTGCAGCTGTAACAATTCTCCCTCTCCCCTTTATCTGTGCACCGACAGCTGCCTGTAAACTTGAACTTTCTCCACTGCTGCACAGCCTGCTACCACTTGAACTGCTCATAGTCATCTAGCAGCAGCAGCAGATGTTATCTCATCTAGAGAGGGAGTTTTCCAGGTCTGAATGCCAGAGCTGCAAAAGCGACTCTTGCATTCTCTGAGGAGTCATAACCCTAGGAATCCTAATACTGATATTGCCTTGGGGTGGCAGTGGGAGTACCAGGTAGCATTAAGACCTCAGTGCTCTCTTCTACCCATCTCCTGCTTTGCACCTCTTGCTTTGCCATAGTCAGCAGGCCACGTCTGAAAGCTGGACGAGCTCCACCAGTCTCTTTTCTCTCTCACCTTGCCCACCACTGGATCACCACTTCACACGTGTTTGCAGGGCTTGTTTAGCTCTATTACATGGATATTTTTCATTAAGATAGCAAGTGTGAAAGTCCAATTACTCCTGCATACTTAGGTGCTACCCTCTAGATGAACACATCACTAACTTTTAAAGAAGATAATTTTGTTTGTCTAAACACTGACCAGCTTTTACACTGGTTCATTGTGCATTATATCAATGAATCAATAGAATCAATTCAATATTTGTGCTTATAATAATAATGTTTTTTTGTTTGTTTGTTTGCTTGCTTTTTTTCCCAAAAACAAGTTTCCCTTCTCTTGTAGATATAGTGAATTAGGACATGTGAAAAGCTGGTAAAACTCAGATTTAGCCTTTGATATGTATTTGCCTATGGCAAACATGAGGCAAATGGAATTAATTTAGCCTTTGCTGCCTGGTCACATCTTCCATCTTGGTAGATTATCTGGCTATCTGATCACTTTGTTTTGTTCAAACTTTAAGCCCAATTCTTTCTCCAGATTTAGACATGCAATGGCATGTATGTGTCTCTCAGATTTAGTGGAAAGCCTGTCACTGAAAATAAGAACTTCAGAAAAAAGTTCTATACTATCACTGTGTGTGATCTTTGTTCAATTGAAGCTGTGTGTGATACATTTCATCCAAATTTGTGTGAAAACTACTCTGAAGAATAACATTATAAACTAAAGCCAGTCTACATTTATTCTCAGTCTTGCTTTTTGTACAGCCTGTACATGCAGCTTCCATAAAAATCTAAATTTTTTGAAACAAAACCTAGATTTTTATATCTGATGCCCATTACTTCTACAATGAGGAAATATTTTCAGTTTTCAGAATTTCATTATCCAGTTCCAAAGTAATGTAATGTTTATTTATTATTTTTGCACAATTTCACAGCATTTGCATCTTTGTCAAATATCACAAGCATGAGACATTTCTGAATATGAAAAATCAAGCTTTAAACATGCTAAGTAGCACTTGTCTGTCTATGATTTTTAAAGATAATTAAAATGATAGAATACTTCAATTAAGTAATTATATACTATCACTAGCAACACATTTTGAAATACGGTAAGTAATGAGTATAAAAATAAAAATGACATTATATTAGCTAAAATATTTTTTTTAATACTGAAATGAATTTTTGCAAATCATCAAATGTTTCCAATTTCCAGCTCATGGAAAAATTCAGCTCTATTTAGTTATGTTCAAAGTCTCTGACAGTCTCAACAGATCTCACCGAAGAAAAATATATGCAGTTTTGAAAGACTGCTGTCTCATAGAGACTCAGGCAGGGAAAAAACACTACTGTGTTTGTTAGGAAGAAACTCAGCTTTCCAAACACTCAAGATAGCTGCTTTTTGTTCCATAGCAACCAGGTTTCAAAAGAAATACATTTCATTGTTCTCCAGCACAATCCTCCCACATATTTTTGCTCTTTCTCCTGCTTGAATACATCACAGGTCTGCACTGTGCATACACAAATCCAAAATCAGTCCTGGCACAAATATTTATATCCAGGCTGGCCAACAGGCATATGTCATATGCATACATATGTCTGCTTTTCTACCCAGCGTCCAGGTGTCTGCATAACTGTCTTGGTCATCCCAAACTGGATGATCTTGGAGGTCTTTTACAACCTTGGTGATCCTATGAAACCAAAGGATATTTGAAGCCCCAGAATTGGGCTTTACCTCACCTGACACCATATGCTGATGGAGAAGACCTCTGCTTCTAATCAAGCCATCATCAGCTTCCACTAGAGTTGCAGATGAGCAGGCTTTTCGGGGTATGACTCAGGGACATGATTTAGCAGAGGGTTGTTAGAGTTAGGGTAGTATAGTTAGGTCATGGTTGAACTAGATGATCTTTAAGGTCTTTTCCAACCTGAGTGATTCTATGATTCTATGACTCATCTGACCTCCTTTTTGATGTTTAGTTACAGTGGGGCTTCTCTCTAGAGTCCACGCAGAGGGCCTATATAACTGCCAGGTCAACCATCATCTGGTCACATCAATCACACCCGTAGTACTTAGTAGTAATTCGATTTGTCAGAGTGGCTGATTTCCTTGGCCATTATTAACAAATGAAAATTGTGTCCCTGCCCAAAAACTCTCCATAGATCTTACACAGTTTTAATGGTGCTGTGCTACTTGCTCAAATATCTTCTTTTCTGGGCTGTAATTTGGAGACTTGCCAGTGTGACTCCCATCTACAAGACAGGTTGTAAGGAGGATCTGGGGAACTACAGGCTTGTCAGGCTGACCTTGGTGCCAGGTAAGGAGCAAATCATCTTGAGGGAGATCACACAACATGTGTAGGACAACCCAGGGATCAGGCCCAGACAGCATGAAAGGCAGGTCCTGCTTGATCAACCTGATCTCCTTCTGTAATCAAGTGACCTGCCTGGTGATCAAGGGAAAGGTTGTTGACATAGTCTACCTAGACTTCATCAAAGTCTTTGACACTGTCTCCCACAGTATTCTCATGGTAGCACATGGCTTGGCAATGTACACTCTTTTCTGGGTGAAGAACTGGCTGGAGGGCCGGCCCCAGAGAGTGGTGGTGAATGGAATTAAATCCAGCTGGTGACTGGTCATGAGTGGTGTACCCCAGGGGTCGGTGCTGGGGCTGTCCTCTTCCTTATTGATGATCTGGATGAGGGCACTGAGTGCATCCTCAGTAAGTTTGCAGATGTCACCAAGCTGGGAGGAGGCGTGAATCTGCCTGGGGGTAGAAAGGCCCTACAGAGGGTTCTGGACAGTCTGGATAGCTGGACTGAAGCCAAAGAGATGAAATTCTACAAGATCAAGCACTGGGTCCCGCACTTTGGCCATAACAACCCCAGGCAATGCTACAGGCTTGAGGCAGAGTGACTCGAAGGCTGTACATAAGAGGCAGACCTGGGACTGTTGGTTGATGCTTGGCTGAACATGAGCCAGCAGTGTGCCCAGGTGGCCAACAGCTCCAATTGCATCATGACTTGTATAAGAAATAGCACTGCCAGCAGGAGCAGGAAAATGATCATACCTCTGTATTCAGCACTGGTGAGGCCACATCTTGAGTACGGTGTTCAGTTTTGGGCCCTTCATTACACGAAAAACACTGAGGCGCTGGAACATGTCCAGAAAAGGATAATAAAGCTGGTGAGGGGTCTGGAGCACAAGTCTTATGAGAGCAGCTGAGGGAACTGAGTTGTTTCTTCTGGAGAAGAGGAGGCTCACAGGAGACCTTACTGCTCACTACAAATACCTGAAGGGATGTTGTGGTAAGGTGGGATTGGGCTCTTCTCCCACAGACTAGCAATAGAACTAGAGAGAATGGCCTCAGGTTGTGCCAGGTGAGATTCAGGTTGGACATTAAGGGAAAATTCTTCTCTGAAAGAGTGATCAGGTACTGAAATGGACTGCCCATGGAGGTGGTAGAGTCACCATCCCTGAAGATATTCAAGAAACATTTAGATGTTGTACTGAGGGACATGGTTAGTGGGGATGTATTGGTGGTAGGTGGATGGCTGGACTGAATGATCCTGGAGGTTTTTTCCAATCTTGGTGATTCTGTGATTCTGTGATTCTATACTGTGTTTTAAATTGCCAGAGAATGCTCTGGGTGCAGCATTTAGCTTGGCACTGAAAGAGCAAGTATTTCTCTATAGTCTCATTATGGGATTCGGAAGACAATTCACTCCTATTTATTGAAAATAGCAGTGCTTCTATCTGTTGTGGTTTAATTCAGCAAGGAACTAAACACCACACAGCCTATTGCTCCCTGCCTCCCATTATGATGGGGGAGAGAATAGGGGAAAAAATGGTAGAACTCCTAAATTGAGATAAAAACTATTTGCTAAAACAGGAAAGAAAGAGGGAAATACAATTATTATATACAGGTTGCTCTGAAAGTTTTGTCTCTTATTTATTTCCATGGAAACTACAACAGATACAAAGAATACAATAACACTACTTGACAGAGCAAATTCTCAGCTACAGACTGCTATTTTTCAACATAGTCACCTCCATTAGCTACACATTTTCACCAGTGATGAACAAGAGCCTCCATGCTGTTCATGTAAAAATCTGTGTGGCTGTCCAGAACGTGGCTTATCTTTCATGTTGTTGCCACTGCTGAAACACACCACCCACCACCTCGCTGTGCTCACATTGAGTGGTCTCCATAAACATTCAGCAAGCATTGATGAATGTCAGTGGGTGCCATTTTTTCTGCATGGAGGAATTCACTTCCACATTTTTGCTTCATACATTGCTTCCATGTCAGATGGCATTTTGTCAGTCTGCCATCTGTCACACAGCAATAGATTTTAATGGAATGCTGGCAGAACAGGAGGCATAACTTTCAGAGCAATCTACCTGTGTGCGTGTGTTTGTATATGTATATATATATATATGTGCATATATGCAAATACATACAAAAACAGATATATATGTACATAGGAAAACAAGTGATGCACAGAGAACTGCTCACCACCCATTACCCAATGCCTATTCAGTTCCTGAGCAGCAGCTGCTCCTCAGGCCAACTCTCTCAGCTTTATAGTTTCTTTCACATCATGTCACATGGTATGGAATATCCCTTTGGCCAGTTTAGATCAGCTGTCCTGGTTCTGTCCCCTCTCAGCTCATTGTGCTTCCCCTTCCCTTTTTGGTGGCAGGGCAGAATGGGAAGCTGAAAAACTGAAATGTCCCTTGTTTTGTATAGCACCAATCAGCAGCAACTAAAACATTGGTGTGTTATCAACATCGTTTTTCTCCTAAAGCCAAAACATAGCATCATACCAGACAATGAAAAAAATCAACTCTGTCCCAGCTGAAACCAGGACACTACTATTAAAATGAAAAGAATGCTTTGTATGCAGTTAGATTCTGTTTTTCTTTGCAGACGATTGACATTTCTTCCATATTTGAATATATTTGGCCATATTATAATACTTCAAAGGAACACCTTCCATGAAGACAACAACATGGAGAATTTAGTGTGGCCAAATAGGACTGTGATTCACCTCACTGTTATGTTTCATTTCAAATTCACTGAGCAGTCTCCATGGCCAAGCAGAGGGCTGGAAAATCCCTCTATGCATTTGGATATCTTGGGCAAAAAACAGAAATTTAGGGTAAGGTAAGAATCACAGAATCACAGAATCACCAAGTTTGGAAAAGACCTTCAAGATCATCCAGTCCAACCATTCACCTATCGCCAGTACTCACAAGAGACAGTTACATATCAGAAGCATTAGAAAAGGATAATTTTGTGCTTTCCCTGAGTTTCCTGGGTCTTGCCTTCAACAACCCCATAAGTATTACTCAACAGAATGGCTTGCTATGCAAATGTAGGGGTTGGATTTGTAGATTACTTCTCTTCACTGATGCAATAATAGCCTTGGTTAAAAAGAACATGGATTTCTGATACTGCTCAAGTGCATCTGTGTCTGAGCTGCAATGCTGTGCTCCTGCTACATCTCCTCCTTGCTTTGTCATATTCATTTAAAATGAAATCACTGGCTGTTAATTGTAAGTGCACATACACAAAAGAACAAAAAACATCCATGGTCTGATATGTCTGTTAGGTCTGCATCACCGATAAATGAAAAGGAGCATTGTTTTAACTGGGAAGATTGCCATCAGGACTGAGAGTTAGGAATGCATCCAGACAACACAGCACAGGTTGTCTAGCTAGCCACAAAATATCAGCATACAGATGTCCTTGATGAAAGTACTGGAAGAAAATGTGTCTGGGTATGACACATCTGTGATGTTTTCTATTCTGGGTCAACTTGTTGAATTGCTTAAGCAGGACAGTGCTCCTGAGATACCCTTGGAATGGTCTCTTCCTGGGCTGGCCACTTTCCCTTGTCTTGCAGGCCTTTCTTTCAACACCAGCATCATTAACTGTAATTACCTTCCTTCCCAAAAATGACATCTGGATTTATGCATCTTGGGGTATTCTGTTTCTTCAGTCCATTTTCTAGCCTACAGGCCACTTGTCCCAACACTGTCATTCTCAGTTCAAGCTGCTCAGTTGCTTGATCCCATTGCAAACCTATACCTGGTATCCCAGTTACCGGCTATTGAGACAGTTCAGTGTAAACCAGCTCCTCTGTCCTTTGCAGGAAATAGAAGTGCAAAAACAAATGAGAATAACAATGTTGTACTATTTCTTATTGTTCCCCTTTTCCTTAGGTTCATCCAAATCTTTCCTTTGTGGAGCTGTTCTATTCTCTCCTCTCTCTCCCTTCCACGTCTTACATGAACCCCTCTCTTACCCAGGCCATTCCCTTGCAACTACACAGGCACTCCATTCAAGTCAACAGAAAACAATCTCTGCTCCATTTCTCCTCATGTCTATCTCTTTGCTTTTGTCGTTCTTGTACTCCAAGAAACCTTCACATAGTATCTTTTAGGGTTTGCTCACACTACTTCATTCTTTTCAAAAAACATCTGTATTCCTCACTCAACAGACATACACTCTTTATGTTTTCTCCTGTCCTCTCTATTGTGAGCAGACTGTTTAAGGGCTCCTCCACAAATAAAACTGCATGGAATAGCTGTCTTTCCAATCTCTCCTGGCAAAGAAGAAAGAAAAGGAATCCATTTTTATACAATTTCTCTTCTAGAGAGAGATCCTTTTAGGATTACAGCTTCATTTTATCCAGGGAATGTTGTCCTTTCCCTGTTGCAGAGCTTTGTTTCAGGAGAAGATGATGAGTAGGAAAAAGCTTAGTTTGGCTCCCAACAAAGTCCAACAAGATGATTTTATTTATTTATTCATTTATTCATTTAGTATTTGTTCTGATCAGGTAAACAGTTCATATACTATCTTTTTGCACCTGTGCTCATGCTTCTCAATGAATATGGCCCAAAAACCTCCATCAAAGCTGTAGATACTGGCAACAACTGCAAGTCTGATTCCATCTGTGTTCTATATTAAGCAAACATGTTGAGTGCAAGGGAAAAACATTTCTAAATCTAGACCTATCTCTACATCTTCAGAAGAGAAATGATCTGTAGTTACTGAAGAAGCTTATGCCATCTGGTTCCACCTACGTGATCTTCCTTCCCGTTTTCACAGTATATTTTGCACTCTTTAGCCACTTTTTTTTTTGTTTGCTTGTTTGGCTGTTGATGTACCCATAGTGATCCAACAACAACTAGTTCCTTGTTGTTCAACCACAGAATAATTGCAACACTGAACATTCTGTGTCTGTATGTCTATAGGTAGATGGTAATTTTTCATATCAATGTTCTTCCAAGCCCCATCATCTATCTCACCTTCTGTTGTTGATATTGTTAACATTGCCATAACAACAAAAGCCAGATGCTCTGGCCTCCAGCTATGTGAAGTGTTGGAATACTTTATTTTTTCTTTTATTTTTTCACTATCTATTATGGTCATAGCAAGATCTATTTCACTTTTTCCTTTGCTTTACCACTATATGTTTTTATGTTGTAAAATAGGAATGTGGGTATGCTGTTAAGTGGAAAAGACAAGTCTGAAAAATTCAGAGTGCCGAAATCCCCATACAGAAATAATTTGTCCACCCACCCCACCCCTGTCTGCAAATGCCCACGTTAACTCACTGCCTTTTTTCCATCATAGTCAGAGGCAGAAACTAAGACAAAAAATAAAAGCAAACAACAAAACCCACCAACAATATAACAACCGGAAAATATGAACATTGAATTGAAACACTTTAAAAAGTGTAAAAATAACAGAAGTCATCATGAACTCCTAGATGAGATATTCAACTAGCTACAACTATGTATTTATGTATTGATATGCCCAGTGAGCATCCTGAAAACTTCTTGAACTATTAGAAACATAAGTTATCTAGTCTTCAGGTCTGACTGAAGAAAAGATTAACCACTTGCTGTAATGTTTTATATTATACTTGGTGTCTGAAGACCTCTCCATGATTTATAAAGATTAATCCAATGTTACAGCTCCTCTGTGAAACAAATATAACTCTGCTTGTACAGAAAAATACACGTTCAGATTTGTAGCATCTCAAATTATTTTTAAACACTTTGTATATTGCTAGCTACTATACAGTAATTATCAGTGTTTAATACTGAGTAAATAACAAATATCAACTTTTAATTAAAAGGAGATAAAGGATTTTCTATAGTTTTCTGCATTAATTCTCAGTTTCTCTTTATTTCTATTTTCTTATTTGGAGTTCTGTGTTACTTTTTTTACATATTATAGTTAAAAATAAAAAATATATAAATAAATCTGTCTCTCGCTCTCCAGCATATTAATTCATTATAGTCAGCTACACATGAAGGAGACTGACTGTGAAGCTCTCTGTCATTGGTTTCCTTATTCTAGGTAATTATATACCAGGTTCTACCAGATATAGAAACAAAGGCCATAATTTCTTTTTTAATTTTAAAGCATAAAGTCTTTTGTATTTGTTTATCACTAAGATGAGACACACATAATAATCAACAGCTTTTCGTCAGACTCTATCCAAGATGGAAATATCATGCTATTAATTTATTAATCCAAATTTGGTAGAAAAGGAGCAGTAGATTTCTTGGGCCCATTTGTAGTAATGTTTTGTAATACTTCCCTCTTCCCTCATCCCAAAATATGGTCACAAACTAGGTTAGGTTTGGTCACTTGAACTGTAAGTCCAATCCTGTAAAGACTTTTAGTAAGGCCTAGCTTGAAAAATCTGAATAGTTACAACCAACTGTACAGGAAACATTCCCATGTGTAAAATTTACTTAGATGGGTAAGGATTTGTAGGACTAGGACTTACATTCAGAAACTGTGTTATAGGTGTCCGTGTACATCAATGTGCAGAGCTGGGGGCTCTTGATAGCCTTAGGGCAAAGAGTGTCCAGCTGATTTGAAACCATGTTCAACCAGCCTTGGGCTGTGAAGTAGTCTGGACATCAAGCATACATGACTTCTTTAAATTGTCTTTATCCCTATATTTTCAGGAGTTGGCCTAGAGCCATGGAGTCATCATGGAGTCATCACAGAGTTGAGTTGGAAGGGACTCTTAAAGGTCACCTAGTCCAACTCCTCTGCAATTAACAGGGACATGTGCAGCTAGTTTGGGGTGCTCAGAGCCAGGTCCAGCCTGACCTTAAGTGTCTGCAGTGATGGGGCATCCACCATCTCTCTGGGCAATCTGTTCCAGTGTCTCACCATCCTTACTGTAAAAAAACCATCTTCCTTATATCCAAACTAAATCTTCCCTCCAAGGGGAGGTTGTCGTAGCAGTAGACCTTAAGTTCAAATGTAACCAGCCTTCTACAGGCTGCCACTTGTTACTGCACAGCTTGGTTCTTTCATCATCCACTTTGGAGGGAATGAGGGGCAAAATAATCCGTGGGCTGCTGGAATCTCTCTAAGCCAGGAATAGACAGATTCATAATGCAGATATTTTTAGGAAGTTTTCATGTAACTTTTATGTAAGCATGAGTTGATTATTTTTTTCAACTTGCTAAGTTTTAGCATTTTATTTATTGCTGATTTATGACCAATGCTGTCTCTGCTCCAAGGTAAAGAAAGGGCCTGAGAACATGGTGACTTCCATCACCATATGCATCACATGTAGTTGGTTTTCTCTGCCCTTGTGGCAGCCTGTCTGTATCTTGGCCCCATAGCACAGCTGTCTAAATGGTAGCCACCTAGACAAGCCTGTTGTTTGGGCTCTCCTTATTGGTGATATACAGACAGAAGCCAGTTCTCCCACTGGTCTTGAAGACTGATTACCTCATACATAAGCATGAAATAAAAGGCTCTCTTATAGGTATGTCTCTCTCTATATTGATCATAGCTAGTAGAGTGATTTAGGCAAGGCACTCAACATTTGGACAGTTAAAATCAGGCTGAATAATCTCCCATCTTACTAAGAAAGATCTGCTCTGGATGCCCCACTGATGCCAGCAGACACAAAATCCCTCAGAGCCTTCATAGGGATCTCCTGACTCATGAACACTGAGATCAAAGCAGCCAGAGCTTCAGTGCAAAAGCATCCACATGTTGAAGTGCTCTGCATTCAGTGCACTCTGGAGCTTGAGCACAGGCCTTTCAGCATGGGGTGTACATAAAAACAGTGTCAAACCTTGTACATCTGGCAAATATATATATGCTTAATTGAGAGAATAAACATTTCCCAAAAATCCAGGGCTGTGAGATTCAAACCTTGGCTGTAACCATTTGGCTTTATTCACATGCAAAGTAAATGACATTATCATGAATACCACATTAGAGACAATCCAAAAGAACTAAACCAGACCATATTTGTATGAAACTGAAAATATATGTTTTTTTATAAGATTTGGAAATGTAACATTACATTGTCATTCTCTCTCCAAAAAGAAAATTGAAAGAAAGGCTGAGAAAGGAAGGAAGGAAGGAAGGAAGGAAGGAAGGAAGGAAGGAAGGA
>NW_024962262.1:11225231-11267623 GCF_019238085.1 Lagopus leucura
GGAAGGAAGGAAGGAAGGAAGGAAGGAAGGAAGGAAGGAAGGAAGGAAGGAAGGAAGGAAGGAAGGAAGGAAGGAAGGAAGGAAGGAAGGAAGGAAGGAAGGAAGGAAGGAAGGAAGGAAGGAAGGAAGGAAGGAAGGAAGGAAGGGAGGGAGGGAGGGAGGGAGGGAGGGAGGGAGGGAGGGAGGGAGGGAAATTATTCCTGCTGTGGCATATGAAAGCTAGAGGAATTTAATTTTCTGGTCTGTTTGTCCTAGCATGCTTCCTTAGACTTGTCATCAGTTCCACTGGAACACAGGGAATGTAAAAGATATTTTAATATGAATTACTGTATTTGATTCATTCCATTCTCCTTATAAAATTGTCTGCTGTAAAATTATGTCTAATGTGAAACAGTTATAATTTGCCTGCTACTCACTGTATTAATACCTATTAAAACTGACCACAGTAGCACTAACCCAGTTGCTGCAACATGCAGAAATGCACAAGATTTATTTCAATGTGTCTGGAGAGTGCCAAAGCATAAAAATATATTGAAATTTAAAAGGTCTAATGTAACTATAATATAGATAATGAACAGTCAGCTCAGATTGGCACAACCATCTCATTTTGAACATCACAGACTTCTTACAAATTAGTTTCTAGGATGTTGCCTGTGTGGCTTTCACCTGATGTAGAATATTTTGACCTCAGTTTTAACACGTGCAGCATCCGCAGACCTCTTAGAGCAATGAAAAGCTCATTATATGAGACAAACGAATTTAAGAGAACTTCTATAAACTGTGCTGGAGTCATCTTGCAAAAAGCATTTGTGAACAGCCCATTTGCCATTAGTACTAATTAAAACCTGGAACCTGACCCTAGAGTTAGAGCCTATCCCAGCACTGGATGCAGAGCAGCCTATCTGACAAAACAAAACCTGTAAGCAATACCACATGGAAGACGGATGGTAGGACTGGCCTTTGGTGATAAGATCAATGGGGAGGCGAACACGACTAGCAGCGTTTCAGCACTTTGATATTCTGGTGATAGGCACTATAAAAAAAAACCCCATTTGTATCAGCCCACACTCGCCAAATGTGGCGAAACGCCAGCTCAACCCTTTCCTTTGACAGACAGAAGCAACGCTAGAGATGTTGTTTACCACAGACCAGTGAGTGGTGGACAGAGATCTGCAACTGTGAAGTGATAAAGTGACAATAGCCTTCTGCTCCTGCAGGAAGCGCTTGAAGATTCTCATCGAAGGACGAAAATTGCAACCATAAAGCAAACAAACCCACCAATAAAGATTATTACGGGCCTGCTAGCGTGCAGAGTGCTAAAAATTTGCAAACTTCAATCCTTCCCAAGTATAACATGTAGATCAAACTACCTCTTACTGCTTCCAGCTGTGGGAGGCTGAGCATATGCAGCAGGAAACCTGCAGCCACATGTAAAGGGAATGAGGCACCCATATGGTATGGTTCAGATAGAGAAAGCCTGTGCTTAAAGCACGGCACATTAAGTAGCTCTGGATGACACATGGGACCCAATGGGGAATGAGGGACTGCTGCATGGGGACAACATGGTGCCCTGCACTGCAATTTCAGTCCCTTTTTGATGAATTTGGAAGTATCCTGACCTTGGTCTGGCTCTTTGTGCTAAGACACTTGCCAGAGGAACTGTGGTGAGGCATCATGGGACATAATAAGCTGAACTGCAAGGAAGCCCTGTAAATCTCAGCACTGGCTGATACGTAGCTTGATCCACAAAACATTTAGGCAACCTACTACCACTGCAAGGCTGTAAACACATATGCGTATAGTAATCCACCCAGCCACTCCTGAAACCAGAAAGCATTTACTGGCTGCCTCTATACCTAACAGTCTCTAAGACAGGGCTAGTTCAAGAACCTAAGAAAGAAGAACCCCCCCAAATAACAGACACCATCAGTTTTCATCAAAGGTAGCAGCCATAGGCATCCAGCCATGGCTGTGGGATTCAATCTGTTCTTTTCCCCATTGGCTGTTCCATATCTCTCATCTTGCTAGCTATTGGATATCAAACTGTTTGCTAAATCTATGCCTGGCTCTGATGGAGGGGATTCTAAACATAAAAAAATGCAGAACCCAGGGCATTCTGTGATCCCTGCAGCCCTTGCCCATGGGAGAGCACAAAGGATGATGGCTATCCTTGCTTAACTGATGGGCAGCACATCATGCTGTGTAATAAAGCAGAGAAGGCAGATAAGAGTAAGAACTTCATAAGTACAGGAAATTAAGATAAGAAGTGAATATGAGATGGGAGAGCCTCAGCTATCAACATTGGTATATTAAACTGTATCTATTGCTGTCCTCTGGAAGGGAGGCCCTGTGGGCACAGAATGGGATGCATTTCATCTGCACTGTGAAACTCTCCAGGGGAGGGTGATCACATCCAAACTGCTTGAGGGGAATGGTCAGTGTCCCAGGCTGACTCCCATACTGAGGACTGTTTGACATTGGTGGTCAGGATGGGCTGAAAATGTGCCTGGAGGGATACTGGTGATTTAGCTCCCCGGTATTGTTCAGATTATTAGCACATGCTTTGCCTTTGGGATCTCATCACCATGGGGATTAGTTGACGTTTGTACCACTGCAATGTGCTAATTGCTGCTTTTAGGAACATAGTCTTCTGAATATTGTTGCAGGAGGCAAGACAAAAAGTGCAGTAACTTTCAGAAGTGTGAATGCATTAAAGACAAGGACACTGGTATAATCAGTGGAAGTAAGACATCATTTCAACATGTATCTAATACAGCTCTACAGAAACCACAGTGATTAAGAGAGCATTAAAAGGACAATTTAACTGCCTGGCAAACCCAATAACTGGATGTGTACCTCTTGCCCTTGAGTGGCATTTGTCTTGTAGCATGGATATGTGGTGAAAAAGTGGAAGCGGGACAGAATTAAACTGGTAGTGAGATAGGCATTGCCACTGCAGGTTAGCAAATGCCTTCTGCAGCCTTGTATATTGTTGTTAGCAGTTAACCTCTGGCAGTTGTTAGCACAGATACTTTAAAGAAAGGTGCAAAATCCCACACAGTGTGTTAATTATGCAGTCTTGCCTGTGGAACAGTTTCTTCTTTACTTCCAGAGATGCATTATGTCTCAGAGTATGACAGTTTTCCCAGTTTGCATGACTCTTACATTTTTATTCCAGCTTGCGTAAGAGTAGATATAATGATTCATACACATTATTTCATGCTGTTTTTAGCATTTGTGGAAGAAATGTTAACTGCTCCTTCTTACTCCTTTGATTTTTGTCTCTGATGTTATTATGGGGCTGGTGACAAAGGAGGCAGAGGCAGGTGCTTTAGCAGCATCATACAACACATTTACATTTGTGCATCTTTTTCCTGACTTAAAAAAATAAATTCCTTCAAAAGGAACTACCTAGCATTAGCAAATCTGTCTTGCCTTTCAAATTTATCATAGAATCACAGAATCACCGATTCATGGGATGGTTTGGGTTGGAAAGGACCTTTAGGACCATTCAGTTCCAATCACCCTGCCACAGGGCAGGAATATCTTCCACTAAATTAGACTGCCCAGGGTCCCATCCAACAAATCCTTGAACACCTACGGGGATGATGTATCCACAGCTTTTCTGGGCAACCTGTGCCAGTGCCTCACCATGCCTGTAGGGAAAAACATCTTCCTTATGTCTAATCTAATTTACTTCTTGTCCTATTACTGCATTCTCTGATAAGTAGTCCCTTTCCAGCTTTCTTGTAGGTACTGAAAGGCCACAGTGAGGTCTCTGCAGAGCCTTCTCCAGCCTGAACAAACAGCTCTCTCAGCCTGTTTTCATAGCAGAGGTGATCCAGCACTCTGATAATCTCTGTGGCCTTCCTCTGGACAAGCTGCAACAGCTCCACATCCTTCCTGTACTGAGGGCCTCAGACCTGAATGCAGTATTCCAGATGAGGCCTCAAAAAAGCAGAGCAGAGCGGGACAATCATCTCCCTCACAGTGCTAGCTACTTCTCCCCTGATGCAGCCCAGGATACAGTTAGCTTTCTGTGCTGCAAGTGCACACTGCTGGTTCATGAACAGCTTTTTGTCCATCAGGACCCCCCAACTCCTTTTCATTAGGGCTACTCTCAATGAGTCCTCCCAAACTACACTTATATCTGGGATTGCCTCGACCTAAGTGCGACACCTGGAAGTAAAGGGGATTGCAAACACTGCTGGCTCATGAAGAGTTTCTCATTCACCAGCATCCCCAAGTCCTTCTCCTCAGGGTCTGCTCTCAACCGGTTCTCTGCCCAGCCTGTATATGTGCTTACAGGGTAAGCCAAAATTTCTTTCTGTGCTGTGACATGACACCTTTTGACTTTATGTCAAATATGAGGATCAGATGGGAGGTCTGGTGACTTTGCAGTGACTGGAAGTTTCTCTTCAGAAAGCTAAGCTCACCTGCCACCTCCAGCTGTGAGCTTCCAGCCTATTGCTTCTGGGTTTTAAGGTCTCTCCCACACTGTGGGTGGGTTGACTAATGATGTTGTTCCTCTGATCCTGCCATCTCCTCTTACCCAAAGAGCCACACTGCTCACAGGGCCCCTTGATGTGGTCCCATCAATCTATCATCATGTAATATGTTGTGAGCCTTGACACACCCCACCATGCCAGGTTCCTCACTGAGACTGTAGACCTTGTTTACATTTGCAAGCTTGGATCTGTGGGGAAAGAAGAAATATTTTATGAGTCATCACCGTCAAGAGCTTTACACTTCAAGATGTAAATGTAGGAGAATATTGTTCAGAGGTCTTTCAGTTTGCTCTACAAACTTGCAAATTCAGGTGCAGAAACCAAAATCTTGAATTTCTCTATTTGACTATGTGGAAATGACTATATCACAATGCTGACATCTGCAAAACCTTCCATGTAATTTTCACAGTTAGGGAACAGCAAATACAAAGACCCTTAGCTCGAAGCTGGCACAAGAACTGAGTTTCCATTAACCATCATGTGCTTTGCTCTTGTTGATGCCAGTAAACTCCAAGAAAGTTGTCTGCAATAGCAAGTCCATGTGTTGCATAAGTATAAATGACATGTTTTTATGAAGAAGTCCAATACACTGGCTACATCAGAAGGGGAAATAAGTGGAAAAGATGATGAGAATTTAGTTCTTAACTGGAGTGTAGCAGAGAGAAAGTTCAACTCCTAATGTATTGTGGAACTATCTGGTAAAAACTTATGCATGCTTTTGGACTCCATTTCATCTGCAGATTAGAATCACTAAAGTTGCCACAGGAGAGGCCAAGCACATTAGTGAAATAACACAAGTACTCCACCCTTGGAAGATCTGTAAATACAGCACTCCAAAACCATCTGTCAGCCCTCCAAAACCACTGCAGGAAAGGTAAATATTAGTAACAGCTACTAAGATCTAGAAAGAGCAAACTGGGATTTCTCCTGGGTGATGGCTAGCACTTAGACTAAGATCATCTCAGCAGCTCTTTCTTCTGTGATCAAAGTGAAGAGAGGGTGGATAAGAAATGAGAAAAACTAAGCCAACTCCAAACGCTAGAGTCAGCACTGAAAACTTAGGAGTTTAAGCAAAATAATAATGAATTGTACATTCCCTGTCTTTGGCTCTGAATCTCTAGAGATAACCTGGACAACTTGTTAGGTAATTCTACTCCAGCTGAGAATAACATTTTCTCTTTTCCTCTTGACGAATTATTTGTGCCTGGAAATTTGGATGCTAAGGGAACTGTAAATACTGCCTGAACCACCTAAAAATCCCAAGATCTTGTAAATTAAAAAGCATTGAAGAGGAAGTTTGTTGACAGACATGAAGGAGATGAGGACGTAAGAACTACCTTTGATTGATCAGCCTTGTGAAACCTTTCTTGCTCTCTTTCAGCCCTCCTTGAGAAAGGAGAACAGTTCAACATGACCCCATTTAGTGACGGAAATTTATCATGTGAGTCACTATATCAAAGACTAGAGAGCATGGAGAATCTTGTTGAAGAACCCATAGTTTTAGGATGCTTGCTCTGGTCAGACTCTAACCTTTCCCCATTGAGGTTTTAGCTTGGAGTATTTCTGCTAATTTACCAGGCCTGGCCTGTCCCAGGAGTAGAAAAGCCAGTGCTGAGAGAGAAGCCCATTACGACAGATGGTGCTGTCATGGCATCATCCTTAATCATCTGTAATAACAAGGGACTGCTGAGAGTGGTGGCAAGTTGACTTGCAGGCCTTCGTGCACATCAGATATGCATCAGATCAGGAGATGAAAGGCCTGTCAGCATTGTAACTTCTTCTTCTCCTCCCTTCAGCCAGGACACAGTTTAGCTGCATTGCAGACAAATGCTAAATCAGTCTCCTGAGCCAGACACAGCACTCAAGCTTTCAACAAAAGGCCTCAAAGTCCTCTTTGACCTCATCATGGCCAGAGATCTCATTGCTGCCTCTGCCAGGTATGAGCTAATTTTTGATAAACAGATTTTCAAAATGGCTTAGTCTTGATAATCTATATGTATTAGCTACACTTGTCTGTTATCTGCAAACGTAATATTGTCTGCTATTTGTCTAACTTAAATTGTTTCTGGGAGACACCCTGCCAGCAGACTCCATCATTGAAGTATCTGTGGAGTGTGCATTTGGGTGAAACAAATTTTTTTTGTGTTTTGTGTTAGTTGGTACGCTTAGGTAATATGCCCAAGGTATCCATCCAGGCCTAACGAGAAGAAAATCAGCATTCTCTTTTTCTCCAAACTCCTTTCTGTTCATCTGTGAAGTAGAAAGTACTTTTAGGAGAGGCAGTGAAAGAGCCCTGCTGACATTAATGGGAGCTGTGTACTGCAGGCAAATCAGAGAGTGCACTTTACGTGGCACATGATATAGGAACTGTCATTGCTTGTCCTGATACTTGCTAGTGCACAACAGCTGAAGGACTTCCCATGCACCAGGAGTCCTGGCTTAATGAAAAACTTTCAAAGGCAAAATCACAGCAAATTGCACATTAATTTTTATGAGAAGGTACCAACACACAGAGATGACCAATGGCTATCCGTGCGCTGTCATGACTTTTTCTAACATAGATTTCTCCAGCAGTGCTTCAGAAATTTGGCTTTCTTCCCTTCCTGTCCTTTACAGTGATGGGGCACTAAACTTGCACTGGTGGACACAGAGGTAGTCCAATGCCATACTACACATTACATATTGTCTCCTCAATAAATGCTGTTTCTTTTTCTGGGTGAGGGACTTTGTTCAGCATGCAATGGTGAACAAGGGTCTGAGTGCAGCAGCTGGAGCTGGAGTAGCGTCAAAGGGATGTGTGCCTGGGGTGCAACTATGGGAGAAACTGCAGAACACGCATGTATGTCTGAGCATGTGATTATAAGTGAGCATAAAACTATACTACCTGGCAAATAGGATAAGAGGCTCCAAAGGCAGGTACTGCAGGACTGTAGGTTTGGGTCAGATACTGGAGGTACCAGAGCATCTCTGAGGTGACTACTGAAGGAAACAGAAAGAGGCATGAGAAATTGTGGCTGTCAGGTGAAGCCCCCAGAGACTTGGACAAAAGGCAATGTCACACCCATTTTTAAGAAAGATAGAAAGGATAACCCACGGAACAACTGACCTGTCAGTCTCACCTTGGAGCTGGGAAATATCATGGAGTAGATCCTTCTGGAAGCTGCACCAAAGCAAACAGAAGTAAGGGAGATAATATGGGATAATGAGCATGACTTCACAAAGGGCAGGTTTTGCCTGATCAAACTTGTCACTTTATGGTGTAACTGCATCAGTGGACAAGGGAAGAGCACTGATGTTATCCATCTGGACTTCAGTAAAGCCTCTGACACAATCCTCCACAACATCCTTCTCTCCAAACTGGAAAGATTTGTTGAGTGGACTATTTAATGGATGTGGAATGGGCTATGAGATTGTACCCAGAGAGTGGTGGTCAATGGCTCAATGTCTGAATGGAGATCAGTGATGAGTGGTGTCCCTCAGGGGTCCGTACTGGGACCAGTGCTCTTAAAAACTTTCATCAATGACATCAACAGTGAGACTAAGTGCATTCTCAGCAAGGTTGCAGATTACACCAAGCTGTGTGGTGGGATAAACACACCTGAGGGACAGGAAGCCATTTAGAGAGACCTGGGCAGGCTTGAGCTGTAGGCCCAAAAGAACCTCATGAGGTACAATAGATCCAAGTGCATTGTCTTGTAACTGGGTCTTGTCAACCCCCAGTATCAGAACAAGTTGGGGGGTAAAAGGATGGAGTATTTCCAGAGGAGGACTTTAAAACTGATCCAAGCGTAGAAGGCTCCAGAGAGACCTGAGATTGGCCTTTCATTATCTAAAGGGAACTGTAAGAAAGAAGGGGACAGACTCTTTGACAAGGTCTGTTGTGACAGGACAAGAGAAATGATTTAAAACTAAAAGAGAGATCATTTAGATCATTAAGATCATTTAGTTCCAACCCTCCTGCTACAGGCAGTGACATCTCTCTAGATCACGTTGCTCAAAGCCCTACTCAGCTCAGCCTTGAATGCTTCCAGGGAGGGGGCATCCATAGCCTCTCTGGGCAACCTGTTCCAGTGTCTCACCACCATCACAATAAAGAATTTCTTCCTAATATCTAGTCTAAATCTATCCTCTTCCAGTTTAAAACCATTTCCCCTTGTCATGTCACTAGATGCTCTTATAAAAAGTCCCTCTCCAGCTTTTCTGTAGGCCCTCTTTAAGTACTGGAAGGCTGCTATGGCGTCCTCCTGGAGCCTGGAGCCTCCAGGCTCAAGATCCCCAGCTTTCTCAGGCTGTCCTCATAGTAAAGGTGCTCCAGCCCTCTGATCATCTTTATGGCCCTCCTCTGGACCTGCTCCAATAGCTCCATGTCCTTGTTTTTGGGGCCCAGAATTGGGCACAGAACTGCAGATGGGGTCTCACAGGAGCAGAGTAGAGGGGCAGAATCTCCTCCCTCAACACACTGGTCATGCTTCTCTTGATGCAATCCAGGTTAACTGTTGGCCTTCTGAGCTGCAAGTGCACATTGCCAGCTCATGTTGAGTCTCTTATCCACTGAAACCCCCAAATCCTCCTCCTCAGAGCTTCTCTCAAGCCATTCTCTACCCAACAGGTATCTGCACGTGGGATTGCCCCTAGATGCAGAATCTTGCACTTGACCTTGTTGAAATTCACGAGGCTGGCATGGGCCCACCTCTCATGTTACATCTGTGTGTTTATTTCCCATTAGCATACCTTGATCCTGATCCACAACAGAAAGGGACAGGATTAGGTTCTCTGGGTTGTCTCTGTTTGAACAAGTATTTCTGTCTGCCCTTTTGATCATATGGCCAACCACACGTATATGTGCACTTTGCATGGCTGTGCACACCTGCCTGTTGTGGCTGTGTGTTTGGCCTCACTCCAGGATGGACCTAGGAACACATTACTGGATTTGGCAGCCCCTGCAACGGATTACTTACAGAGCCATGGCTTATTTTGGTTTTACTTTCATTAATAAACTTTGTTGAGAAAATATGGAATCAATACTAATAAAAAGGGGCATTTAGACTGACAGAGTTTCACTGGAAACCAAAGGTGTGACTGAGATATGGAGCTAGGCTTAAGAACCCAGACTGACTCTGCCACTGGCTTTGCTGCTGCAGCTTGGACTTCAGTGTGATTTAAACACATAAATGTTTATCCAGGGCCACAGTGGTTCTTGAAAACTCACTGAGGTCCTATGGTCACAGCACCTGCAGCTCATTGAAATGTGGCCCCACCATCTGTGGCCACATCTCCAGATGACAGACAATGAGAGAGAAGAAGGGGCCAAGGACAGAATGCTGTGATAGAAAAGTGAGAAATGAGAGACTGTTTTACTCACTCATACACAGGGCAGGAAATGTCCCAACAGCTCTTTGAGCCTCTTTCTCCACTTGAATCTACAAAATGAATAAGAAGAAATGATTTAACAATAGGGCTCTGTGTGACTCAAGCCACAATACTATGTGTGTCACAAATGAAAAAGTTTTGTTTCTATTTGGCGGGTATCCACGAATCACAGTGGCCACAAAGATTTTTACCAACATTTGCACCATCTTTGACAGTCCGCAGATGTCCCCCACTGCTAGTTAATTTCCAGACTGAGCTGGTTTAGCAAGGAGACATTGCATATTCTCTTCTACCTTACATAGTATTGTTGCTTTTTTAAAAAAAGAAAAAGTTTTGTGCTGAAAAGGAGTGAAATGGTGCTATTGGGAATTGGTAATATCGCCAACTGGCTCAGTGGTATTTTTGCAGCCAGATATAATGACTCTGAAAGGAACAAAGCAAAAACACCCTAATATTTCCTCCACCGCCCTGTTGTCCCAAATGACTGAATCTAATCTATATAATAAAGAGTATCACTTCCAGTCCAAGGAATTATTTGAACGTGATGTGCTAAGGATCGTATTGAAGACAGTGAATAACCACCCTTCTCCAACTGAGCTGTTCACTGATTTTATCATTAGATTACTGCACTGTGTTTTCTTGGACCACCAAGCTCATTGATCCCATCCAGCTACACTATGCCTAAATGACTTTCAGTCTCTTGAATTAAATGTCTCCTCAATTCAGAAATCACTTATTTCACCAGGAGTGGGGCCTCTTCTGGCAGGCACCTGACATAGACTGGGTCCCTCAGCATGCAACACTGCTTTCATTTCTTTGCAGGTCATAGATTTTAAGAAGAGGACTCACCACGAGCCTTCAAGCCAATGTCGTTTTTGTGTGGACCACAGGACTTGCTGACATCAGTTCCTGCTTCAAGTCCAAAGACAATGGTTGGAATAAAACAGATCATTTTGGAAACATTTCCAGTATACACATTCTTAACCCAGTATTAGTTGCTCCAATTATTGTTTTTAGTTCCATTTTTAATTAATTTTAATTAAAAATTTATTTCCAACTGCAATCATTGGAGCCCATCGTGTCTCTTTGTCTGCCACACTGAAATAGCACCTACAGACAGTTGTTAACTTAAAGAAGGCTATAGGTTGTAATCAAGCCAAATTCTGCTTTAATGGTCCCTTTAGACCTTTCTCTACCAGGTACATTTCCCAGTCCAGAATATTCTTGAACTGTGTTTCTGAATAATCTCAGGAACATCAACACTCTTTCTCTCTCAGCTCTCTCTCCTGCTGTGCACACAAACATATACACACCAGAAATATCTTTAAACAATGAGTGTATCCTTTGTGCAAGTGTATTCAGAGACCAGAGGCTGCCTATCACTAGTGCATCTGGCACGTGCTCATTCAGTCTATGTTACTCTTGTTGCCTGATTCAAATCTAGTGCAGTACCACGTTGAAACCATGGGATCAGTGCTGGGCTGATAGGCCTACAAATTATCCGGGCTGTGCCATTTATCATGCAGGCATCTGGAACTTTCCCAGTGTGTTAAAATTTATTTTCTTTGGCCACTTTTTTTTTCAGTCTGCTGGATACAGGTTGCTCAGCTCTTTGCCTGACTTTATTATCTGCAGTTTAACCTCCTCTTTGGTTACAACTAGAACAAAAGTATGTGATTACTGTTCATTGACATGAATAAATGATTAGGATTTTTTTTTCCCCCTGGATATAAAACATAAATATTACAGATTAAGCCCCTTTTATTTTTTATTATTGGCAGTTTTACTATTTCCATCTTGTAAGGGACTCATGTCATTGTTAAGATCCTTTATGTTCTGGAAAGATTTAAATAAAATTCCAAGCATACAACAAAATACTCAACAGGCAACTTTCCTCTGCTCTCCCTGTCATGGTTCTACTTGTGACCTGTTACTCCTTTTACCAATTTTCCCAAATCCTACCTTCTAATTTTCATATATCCTCATTAAGTGTTTTTGTTTTTTCTCTTGGGATTCATGTACACATATGCATGAGAAGTTTTACTTCCCTTCTGAGGCAGGCTATTTAATGACTGCAGATGTCTTTCCTGGGTGTGGTTTCTTGGGCATCCACTTAAGTATTATCCAATGATTCTCAATCATCATTTGGATTTTCCTGTTAATAAAATCCTTTTCCCAGTTGAATTTCTCCCAGCATTGTTTTCAGCTAAAATGAAATTTGCTCTTTAAGGCACAACTAATATCCTTTATTGGATTGGACTTCATTCTGTTTGGAGATAATAAATATAATCCCACTGTCGGCAGTTATACTCAAGTCATTAGTAATTGCTCATCTTATAATCAATCTCTCTGCTGCAGTAAAGGGAAGATCTAATATAGATTTCCCACCTGGATGTAGCACCAAAATTGTCATCTATAATGCTTGGAAATGGTTGCCTTCTTCTCAGAGTGCTTTAGTACAGAAAATTCGGTTTAGAAAACCAGGGTATGTCAAAGTTATAAATTAAAAAAAAAAAAAAAAAAAGGAAAAAAATAGCCAAGAAAACAAGCTATTATCCTTTCTAGAGGTCTGTCAAATCTTTTGCTGTTGGCTAAAGCATGCAGCAAGATCATTACTATGTGGTACACCATATATTTTCAGAATACACATCACCACCATGTGCAGATCCCCAAACAAATGAGACCCAAACCTGGTTGGTCAGGGAAGACCGGAGTCATGCCAGCCCAGCACCTTGCCTGCTATTTATATATACAGTATATAAGTATCCCTTGTCTATTTTCCCTGCTGACTGCATGCTAAAGAAAACACCTGCTGGCCTCTTTGGGAGCCAGAGTCACATACTGTTTTACAGATTTTAGTAGACATAACACCTTCAGTAGCTCACACCATATTACCATCATCTTACTACCACTACAGTGAGGGGATCCTTATTTACGGAAAGGGATCCCCTCTAAAGTTGAAACCAAAATTACCTGTCCTCAGGTATATTCAAAAGCTGCTAAGATTTTTATATATTATTAATATACAATGTCCCCAATTAGTTCTTTATTATTATCAACATAAGAAGAAAAATTAAAAAGGAACAAATACCTGAAGGAAGGTTCACAAACACAGCACTTATCACCATGCCCTGTTAGTGTCTGTAACTTCACAGCACAGAAAGGTAAATATAACACATGCAGGAAGAGCAGATCTTGGAGCTTGCTTTGTGTCTAAGGGATGAGCCTTTTCTTGTCCATCAACATTACTTTTCACTCTCCTGGTTTCATTTTTGGAGTCCAGTTACTCAGTACTACATGCAAAAATTGGTACTATTTTCTGCCACAGATTTCCTCAAACTTGATATTGCATTTTTCATGCCATGTTGGGGAGTGATAAATGGTGCATTTTTGGGGAGACCTGATAGCAGCCTTTCAGTACCTAAAGGGGGACTGTAAGAAAGAAGGGGACAGACTCTGTTGTGATAAGACAAGGGAAAATGGTTTCAAACTAAAGGAGGGGAGATTTAGATAAAGATATAAATACGTTTTTTACAATAAGGGTGGTGAGGCACTGACACAGGTTGCCCAGGGATATGGTTGATCTCCCATCCCTGAATGCCTTCAAGGCAAGGCAGGATGGGTCTTTGAAAACATGATGTAGCTGTAGGTGTCCCTGTTCCTTGCAGGGGAGTTGGACTACATGGCCTTTAAGGATCCCTTCCAACTCAAACAATTTCACGATTCTATTTTTTTTAATTTTTTGGGGCATGCTGGCACTCCCAGGAGCAGCCCATGTTTGCACAATGGCCACCAGTAGCCAGTTCAACAACCCAGCAGCACAGACACAAACAGACACTCACCTCCACCAACACTGACTAATGAACAGTTTACATGTCAGAACAGTGATATTTCTGGCTAAGTGGCTTTTCATCCATTCTTCTTTTGATACAAAAGCCATGGCATAAAGAGGCAGAGCACTTGAGACACGTTTACAAAGATTAAACCACTGACTTGGCATTAGTTAAAGTAAATTCTCCTGCTTCCCACTGTGCAAAGGTTTACATAAGGGAGGACTGGCAATGGCTGCTTTGTCTTCTTTCCTGCCACTGTCTTTTGGCTCCAACAACAAATGCAGGATTTAAACCACATAAAAGATCGGTAAGGTATTAGAACTTTTTGAGAGGTTTGGCATCTGACACATTCCTAATCTGTCCGGGTAGGGTTTAGATCAGCTGCAGTGCTCTTGTCATGACATGGCAATTTAATGAGCCTGAATTTCCAACTTCCCTCTGGAGGTGAGGAGTTACAAATCTCTGTCCACAGCCTCTTTGCTGTTGACCCCAGAAATCGTACTGAATCATAAGCTAAAGCACTCTAATTCACCCTAAGGTTGTGTCTGTAGCTGGAGGTAGACCTGAGGGTGGCTTTAGTGGAAAAATTGCACAGCTGCTGTCATTGAGCAGAACTATTTTGGACTTTCAATCAGGAAGGCAAGAATGACTGCTTTTAAAGCAGTGACAGCTGCCTCCAACACTGAAAACAGTGCTACTGAGGGCTGGGGGTTACCTTACCTGGCAGCAGGTCCTGGTAGGATGATCATGGGACAGCATGGGGGGGACTTATCCATAGCGTAAGAAAGGTCAGGAAAGAAGTGCTAAAAGAATAGTTTGAAGAATTAATAGGTAAAGATCCCCAAGAAATGCACGTAAAGAGCTCAACTATGACTGGAAGTTTTTGTAAGACTAGCATTCATCTATGCACTATTCTGCACCACTTGCAGAAAGATCATCTTGGCTATGACAGGAGAGAAAGGAAGGGCTTATCTACCGTTAAAATGGAAAAGGAAGCAGATTAAGCAAATTATGTACCTATTAGATTGTTCCTCTCAGAACTGATTGTAACAAACAGCAATTTAATAATAGTAAGCACAAACATTAGAAAAGGAAAGTCTGTCATTAAAGAAAAAATCTGTTTTGGGAGACGCAGTCCAAAGGAAGACGCGATGGAGCAGGAACACTGTGTGGGAGCACGCTGCATTGCCAGGCAGAGCAGAGGGACATATGGGCTAGGTGCTGCACAGCCTTTCCCAGGTTGAGCTGTTCTCAGTATTTTTATTCATGTCCCAGACGATGGAACAGAGAGGATATACAGATGGCAGCCAGCAGGGAGGGACTGTCAGTAGTTTGGAGGACAGGATTTGAATTCAAAATGATCTTGGCAGACCAGTGTATTTAAGGACTAACAAAAAACATGCTGCTCCAGAGACAAGCTCATAGATTCTACACCTCATCAGGAACAACCAGCTATATGCTGTGGGATGCAGAACAGCTGCCTGGATCACAATCTGAACAGCAACTTTGCATTGTTGCAGAAGAGGGAAGCCCTGGCCTGACAGTGCACAAAGAGAATTATCCTCTCTGCTACACACAGCCTATCTTCAGCTCTGCAAAATGACATGTGCAGGCAGGCTAGAGCATAGCTCTCCAGGAAAAATATGGCAGAGTTGCACCAAGTCCAAAGAAACAGAGAAACAAATCTCATTAGAGATCGAGGAACATAATTCAGAAGAAGACAATTAAAATCATGCAGTTGCTTGAGAAGAGATAACTTTCTGCCATGACACATAGGATAAGAGATGAGCCCAGATTAAAGGACAGAAGACAAAGGTCAGAGGTTAGGAAACACTTTCTTAAACCTGAATGGAGTTGAACAGGAACAAAGTGAGCCATGGCACATCCACTACTGTAGGTTTTTGAAAGGTTTGCAGGAATATCTGAGGTGCAGATGAGGCACCTGACAGTAGAGGGATGGGGCCCATGGCTTATTAAGTAGGGTCACATAATGGAATCATAGAATTGTTTGATTTGGAAGGGACCATTAAAGGTCATTTAGTCCAACTTCCCTGCAAAAAATAGGGATGTCCACAGCTACTTCACATACATACTCCCCTACAGTTTCTGAATTTCAGAATGCCCTTTCAGCGCTTACCTCAAGGTCTGAACACGATCCTTCCCAGCAGGAGAATTCTGCAACAGAAGGGAAAAAAAGCACAATCCTTTCTTAGAGTTTCTCATAGTTTGCCATCTTCTTCATCACACTTGCTTCTGGGAGTCCCATCCTTAAACACCCAGCACCCCTTCTTCATGACACAAGGAGGCAGGATTGGTGCCACAGGATCTGGGGATCTACACAGGATCACTACAGGCCTGGGAGGCACATTCAATGATCTGACGGGTCAAGCTGCTGCCATTACCACTGAGCTGAATTTGTTTTATTAAGAAAGGGTCACCATTACTTTAGGGTCACTTTATCCAAATAATGCTCTACTTTGAAAAATAAGTAAGTAAGTAAGTAAGTAAGTAAATAAACAAATAAATAAATAAATTTCCCCAAATCAGTAAATGAATGTGAATTAGGGAAATAACTAAGACCAATCAAATCTCTTTCCTAGCTCCATACATTGGTACCCATACAAGGTTACCATGCACATACTGGGCTAGTATAGCTTCTGGGAACCCATTTTCTTAAGAAACAAATAAGTTTTGAAGTTAAAAAAAAAAAAAAGAAAAAGACTTAGGGATCTAAAAACAGACTTAAGAAAAAGTAATTGTGATTTTAGTAAGATTTCTGCACCTATTTCAAAATCAAATAGCGTTTTAACATCAATTTTCAGCCAATAGTGTTGGTGCCTGCTGTCAAATACAAACATTTTTCTCATTCACTCAAAAAAAAAAAATTACATTAAAAAAATTGCAGACAAATGCTGAATTGGTGTCTTGAGGGATTTAAAATACACAGTGTGCGACCTGATTATCAAAATCCATAAAAGAACTACTGTGCTATCAGACTGTTGATGAGAGGCACAGTCCACTCTGCTCTCACTCAGGAGTGAGAGTGTGGAACAGCCAGCTGTTCTTTAAGTTCCTGCCACTGTGGTTTGCTCCATCCATCAGTCAGTAACTCACAGGTAAAGTTTCTTGCAACGTTTATTTCTGGGCTTTAATTCTTCTAAAAAACAGGAAACTGTTGATAATGGGGCTACCTCAGATGTCAGTGATTTTTTCTTGTTACATAGCTTAGAGGTAGTGGGGGAGAATAAGCAGACAAGAACTGAGGAAACATCTAAAGACTATGAAAGGGCATATTTTCAACACAGACTCCCACACAGCTCTTGCAGAATTTGCAAGCTTGTCTATTTGCATTTGGCAAGTGGGTAAATGAGCAGAGAAATGACATTTTATACAGGCACTCGCAGTCACTTCTTTGTTGTACACAAAAAAGTTGCACAGCCACATAATATTCTGAGCACAAAATGGATGCAACCACAAATTCTTTAGGTGCACTTCAAAATACTGTTAAAAACCTGCATATGACTCTTTCAACATGGAATTCACTGTTCTCATTTCCACTTCTTCCTTGCTCACATCTTTAGCCAGAAACATTAAAAATACATGGTGCTCATAGAGAAGCAGCAGCCTCAGCTCTGAATCTCTGTTTTTTCTGTTTGAACAAAACGTTTAATGTTACTTGAGCTGGCAAGAAAGGTTTGGGGTTGTGTGTGTCTTAGTAGAAATTAATGTTTTTGTTGGCTGGACAAGCTCAGGAAATTTCTGTAGTGTGCGTGATGAGAGAGGATGTTTGGCAAGATGTTTTCTAACAGCTGGTACAGGTGAAGGATTAGAGGGGAAAAAGTGCTTACAAGTCTTTTCCCTGATTTTCTGCTTTGTACCCTTCTTAGACGCACAATTTTAGAGTCTAATCCAAATCTCCCTGAAATCAGTGAGTCTCTTTCCACTGACTCAATAAGACTTGAAGCAGGCACTGCAAATTTTTATTAAAAATATTTTGATGTTCCTCTCCATCCTCTTAAACGCAGTTATTTTGGGAAGAAGGAACAGACATCAGTCTCTCTATGTAGAGAGCAATTTCCCGGGTGACTCTGCCCCAGTAGAGTCAAATGACATGTTAAGGATCCAAAATGGCAGAAGATGAGGTAAGGTGCTCTACTGGTTCCTCTCTTCCCATATAGATGTGGGGATGTAATGAGCAACCCTACACAGACTTTCAAAATGCTTGATGGAGAAAGGGGTTTAGAAAAAGATGTGGCGATGTGCCTGTATGTAGTGCAATGTTCTTTAAAAGATATAAAGGATTGGGCAGTTTGTAGACAATGAGGTGGAACCTTGCCCTTTTCCCAAGGCTTCTGGCTAAAGACTGTCTGATGCAGTGGGAGAGAAAGGTCAGGCTTTAAAACTTAGCATAATTTGTTATACAGAGAGTTTCTGGCCATTGCCTTCATTGTGTTCCCTCAGTGATATGGCTCTGCTACACCATAAACACTTCAGAATATCCCTGAGGTTATTTGGTATTTGTAATATATAGAGGCTTCTGAAAAGTGAACGCTTACTGACTCCAGAATTTCTTTTGTTTAATTCATTATGAAGGTCAGAAATATTATAAATCTACACAAATTGAAACAGCCTTTTGGCATAGCTCTGACGTTTTAACCAAGTTAATAAAAACAATGATATATAGTATTTGGGTATCATTTAATCTTAAGAATCCATATTGAGCACAAAGACCAAAATAAACCCTTGCAACACACATGTTTATTCACATATTAAGATTTTCTGAGACTGTTCTACATTACTGACTTTCATGTGCTTGGAAAATAAGAAGGCTTTTTCATATTCATGCTCAGCAAGTGAAAACACATCACTCATGAGACCATCTGCTTCTCTCTGGAGTGCAGATCTTGACCATAACACATTGGGCTGTATACAAACTCCGAAGGTAAAAAGATGTATTTGGGTGCTTCAACATGATCTTAAAATGACATGGAAAATTTGGTAAGAATTTCAGGGGTTCAGTATTAGTTCATTTGCCACAGGAGCCAAAATTATGAGACATTTCAAGCTTTCAACTCTACACCTTAGTATATTTTTCACTTCACCAATTCATTTACATAGGGCCAAACCTAGGTCCCTGAGTAACAGCTGAGTTTCGCCACTGACTTCTCCAGGAGCAGGGTTTAGCCTGCAGCAAGGAAAAGAAGAAAAGAAGAAAACTCAAGGCAGCAAGTCCATCTGGAGAGTGGCAGGCTGCCCACCACCTCCATGCCCGCAGCCCAAACAAAGGCAGGCAAATGGGGAGCTGCGCATTGGGCACACACCGCATTAACCCTCCCCTGGCTCCCCAGACTGCTGGGGGATGAGTGGCCTCACCACTGCTGAGGATGGAAGAGTAACCCCATAGGAAGTGCTGCCAGCTGGGGGCTGCAGGGGGATAGCTGGGCAGGGGGAACACCTCTTGCAGCTTGATAGTTGAAGGTGCTTTGTCTCACAAATTCCTCTAATGTTTTTCACTTATCTCCCCAGAGCAAATCAAAACCGGTCTCTAGCAGGTGTCTCCCTCCTGAAAAAACGCCTTTTCCTCTCTGAGCTTCCAAGACAACTACAAAAGAGCATTTTGAATGCAATGCAAAGAAGAAAGGGGCCATTCCAAGTGTCCAGGAGGTTTACGGGCAGGAAGACCACTGTGCACAGCACAAGCCTCAGTGCCTCGCAAAGAATTATTTCCTGCCTTAGGGTTCAAAAACCGAAGCTAAAAAAAAGCAGGGTTATGCTAGACAGGGAGACCTCAGTACAGATACATACACTGTACGCATGGAGAGCAGCCCTACTGAAACAGATTTGAAGGTCTTGGTTGACAGCAAGTTGGACATGAGTCAACAGCATGCCCAGCCATGCCCTGCGGAGCACTGGGTGAGGGGAGGGGGTGCTCCACCACTGGGTGCAGGTTTGGGCACCACAGTACAAAAAGGACATAAAACTATTAGACAGTGTCCAAAGGAAGGCTACAGATGTGGTGAAGGGTCTGGAGGGCAAGATATATGAGGAGCAGCTGAGATCCCTTGGTGTGCTGAGCCCAGAGCAGAGGAGCTGAGGGGCGGCCCGATGGCGGCTGCACCTCCTCACAGGGAGAGGAGGGCAGCGCTGAGCTCTGCTGTGTGTGACAGCGGCAGGGCCTGAGGGATCGGCGGGGAGCTGCGTGAGGGGAGGGGCGGGTGGTGTGTTAGGAAAGCTTCTTCACCAGAGGGCAGTGGGGCCCTGGAGCAGACTCCCAGGGCAACGTGTGAGTGGCTCCAAGCTGCTCATGTTCAAGGAGCATTTGGATAATGCTCTCAGACGCAGGGTCTGATTTTTGAGCGGCCTTGTGTGGAGCTAGGAGTTGGACTCAATGATCCTTATGGGTTCCTTCCAACTCAGGATTTTCTATGATGTTTTATGACCTTCGGTAGTAGCAGGAGGAAGAGAGGTGATAGCATCAGCTGCAGAATTCCACCAGGGACTGGGATTTTCAGATATCACTTCCCTGCTGCCACATCTTCATTGTTGCATTTGCCTGGGCCAGAGTAAAGTTGCAGTGAGCAATCTGCACTTTGCTGGTGCATAGTTCTTGCTCCTCATTGGCATATCAGCACTGTTTCTGGTTTAATTTGTCACTGGATGACCTGCCACATCATCGAGAGACACTTCATCTACCTTGAAACAACTTTTTGAATTGTCAGCATTGTAATGTCAGCTGTATAGGTTGTGCAGTAAGGAGGAAGAAGGGTTTTGTGGATAGGAGAACAAGGAAGGAAAAAACGGTGGTGTTAGTCTGACTTGGGGTGAAGGACCAGTCTGGTCCCACTACAAAATTTGGTGAATGCATCTACTGACTGATCCAACTCAGTTTGGATATTGGGAAGAAGATCTTCAGCAAGGGTGGTCAGGCCCTGGAACAAACTCCCAAGGGCAATGGTCACAGCCCTAAGCTGCCATAGTTCAAGGAACATGTTCTTAAATTAATATTTAATAACACTCTCGGACATATGGTCTCATTTTTTGGGTGGTCCTGTGAGGAGCCAATAGCTGGACTCAGAGATCCTTATGAGTTCCTCCCAAATCAGGATAGTTTATATTTCTGTGACTCCAGTGAGAACTGCTTGCTCATACAACTACTTGCATGTACCAAAGAAAGAACATTAGAGGTAGCAAATCTACCAGGTTTTGTGTCTTGCATGTGTGCTTAAGCTAAATGAGATTCTTGCCCAGAATGTCACGGAAGTAGTCAGCTGCATTTACTGAAAAGCACATATGCTTGAAATGACCCTACTTTGTGCATGGCACAAAGGAAGTGATGGCAGAAAAAGGTACCCTTCTCCAAATCTCAAAAAGGAAGCAACAGATGCACATTTTCTTTCACAAACATTCACTCTATCAGCTGAGGATCTACAGAAAGAACATCTCCAGAGAGACAGCCTTAAATATATCAGTTCAAGACTCAGAAATAACTTCAAGTGTATGAAAAGTCCAAAGGGAGCAAAACAGTACCTGGTTGTAATTACAGTGGAAGGTAGACTTCTCACGAGGAAGAACCAGAAGATCTGGTGATCTGCAACTACCACACAAAATCGTTGGGGAATAAAAACTATAGACTGGAATATCAAACAATGAAGAAGCCTGAATGTCTAGAAAACTCATGTGTGAAGGAGGTGGGAGAAGCTGGTATCCCAGTGAGAGACCTCTGGAAATAATGTTAAGAGAGCTGCAAGGCAGTATATATATATTGGGTAGAAATCCAGATAGCTTGATAAAGACTCTGTAAAGGCTCAGAAAAGCAACATGCAGCAGTGGTCACATGCTGTTGACCTCACAAAATGATATTTGTTAGTGGAGACAGAGCAGGAGAGCGCTCCTAAGAGCATCTGAACAAAGGGATGGCACAAGTATGTCAGCCACAAGGATCTTGGACACATGGGAAGAAAGAAGCCCTCTTGGTTCCAAAGCATCTCCTTGTAGGAAAGAAGAGTTAAATAGGATGGGGCTTTGCCTCTTCCAAATACCGGTACATGAGTTTATATCTGGAGGCTGGAGGTGTTGTAGGAGACACCCCAAACAGCCACTAATCGGCCAGAACAGGGCAGAGCACTATGCTTCTGTATGCAAAGGGACAGTGATAAAAGGCAGGTGACATCTTTCAAGCCTGTGGAACTGTTCTAAGCCAGCTCTTGGCCGCCATCAGATTTAGGGATCAGACACAGTCTGGAGCTGGGTTTTGATAACATTCTGCTCCTGCTGTGTTATTAAAAACAGGAGAGGATAAATTTGGTCAAAGACTTTGTGAACTAGATTTGTTGATTTGGAAGCTTAAAATGAGGCCAGAGGAACATCAGGTCACATGCCTGAATCTGCACAGGAGGGATGAGTGCAGGCAGAAAGGATATCTCCCTTTCCAACACAGACTGCACAGGCGAAGCCTGGACATCCAGAAATATGGTATCAGAGCATTCACACTAAATCTGAGGGCCAATCCTTGGCCAAAAGCAGACTGCTCATCAGAATGCTCAGTCTGAAGTTACGTGGGCACATTCAGGCTTTCAGCACTTAACTCAGAAACAGAAAATGGAGCAAACATCCAGGGGCCACAGGGCTGGGGGCTGGGGCTGAGTCAAGATTTCTTGTCGTTGTTTTCTTGTTTTTCAATAAGCTCCTATTTCAGCATGTGAAGGTTCTGGTCTTCTCCCAACAGAGGAGCTGGCTTCTTTTGAAAACCCAGTCCCCTATGGCTGTCAGGCTTGGAAAATTGATGCATGGACTAAAAGTTGGTGTTTTGACATTACAAGTTTGGAAAATTTTAGAGATGAAATGAACCAGAGACGGTGAGGTCTGGGGAGGAGAGAGGGGAAGGAGTTAAAGAACTTCCAAAACTGGATATATGAAACTGAAGAAAGTTAACTATTTGTCGCAAATTACATTTGATAAAATGCAGAAAGGATTCTGGCTTGGTTTCTGATTTCATTTCCCATTTAAAGTTGAACTGAACTACTAAAATTGTGCTTTTACTACAAGAGGTAGGTCAAAGTGTGCAAAGGAATGCAAAAAAGAAATACCCTTCAGATTATAAATACTGGCTGCATCATTCATTAACCAGAGCAAGATCTTCACACTGCCTTGTTTGTGAATTAATTCAGAATAGATTTTGAATTTGCAAAGCAGGACGTGTTCTATTCTAAACCAAGACACAGAAACATTAAGGAAAATGACAAGATTAAAATGATCTGTAGACGGCTCCCTGTGGCCAGCCCAATAGAAACAGTCAGCATAGAATTAGTTTAAAATTAGCCCTCGCTTTCATTCAGAACTGGCATGACTCAGAGCCATTAGGCACCGCTATGTGTCAGCTGCTGTAGGACCTGCTGAAGCCTGGCTCTGGCATTCCACCTCCTAGCCTGCCAATCCTCTTTCTACAGAACAGGGTAGTTTTGCAAGAAGCCTTTGCAAAATATTTTAATAATGAAAACTTTAAAAATACACAGCTGTTTTGCAAAACCCTCGTAACAAAGACCCCTTTGAGATCAGCTCTGCACAGGCTCTGCTGTGGATGTGCTACCATCAGTGCTCTCAACAGGGACATTATGGTGCCTGGCGTTCCCCCTCCCACCTCCTTCACCCCCCCTCCCCCCCCCCCCCCGAGTCCCCTGCCTAGACCTTATTCTTTTCAGGAGCTGCTGCCTCTCAAATCCCTGCTTCATTCCCTTTATTTGGGTGCCAGCAATTGCATCCTGAGGTTAAGTGCATTTGCCCCTTGGGGTGACCCCCTCAGAGGACTACTTGTCCTGCATCACTCCTCCAAGAGGACACTCTTGGGTCATCAGTTGGGGTAAAGTTAAGCTCCCAGCTGAACATGGTAAAGCTGAGGAAAAGATAGAAGGGGGCTAATGAAGCAAAAGTCCCTGAGACCTACAAGCAACTGGGCATCTCATAATTCTCTGCTGGGTGTCTGAGCCATAGAATCATAGAATCATTAAGTTTGGAAAAGACCTGTAAGATCATCTAGTCCAACCATCAACCCATCATCACCATGCCCACTAACCATGACCCTTAGTGCCTCATCTACACTGCTCTTTAACATCTGTAGAGACTGCTGGTGGAATTCAGACTTCCTGCCCATTAACCTACCTAGAAGTGTGGCATGGGGTGCTGTGCTCAAAACCTGCATGCTGGAGGTTGGCATCAAATTAGACTAGACATCATTGCTCCTGACTGGTGTTTAGTGGAATCTATTTCCCGGAGTGAACATTTGATTGAGATTTGAATAGCTGCAGAGAGTTCATTGCTGTAAATAGGGTAGTGCCTGACTAGGAAATCTATTTATGGTGCTTTTATTACTTCAGGGAACATGGGGATTCAGCTTTGCACTGTTATAAGTATTTCCCTTAAGTGGTCATTAGAAGAAATAACTCCTAGATTCACAAGCACGGGTATCTGTACATAAGCTATGTTTCCAGTAAGTTTTAATGACAAAAGAGAGAAAGCCAGCCAAGGCAGCGCACTGATGGCTTTCACTCTCCTCCTAGGGAAGCCAGGAGGAATTTCCCATCTGTCTGAGCAGGAGCTGCTTGCCAATATCCTATGCTGCTGTACCTCCTTGCTTTAACATCACCAGTGGGTGAGGTAGGAGTCGCTAAGCTGGCAAGAAGGAGCCAGGTAGGAAAGCTTTTCCCAGACACACACAGGGAAAACAAAGAAATAAACAAACAAAAAACCCAGCTCCCTTTGCTGCTCTGTGGCATTTCTTCTGAGAAAAGAAGGGTCCTGAATATAATCAGGGTAAGATCAAAGCGTGGCTGTACTTGCTTGTGCTAAAGCTCTGTCTGGCCTCACATCCCATCTTTGAAGGTGGAGGAATACAATTCTCAGTGAAGAAGACAAAGCAAGCATATACAGTCTTTCCACAGACACCATGCCAGGCTTGGCAGTGTGTCTCTTGGCGGCTCTGGGTGGGAAATTGGAGGTTGTTTTGTCAGGTCTGAGGTGAGTGCTGGCTGCAGGAACTGCTGGGCAAGTCCTCAGTGGGACATGCTTGTGAGCATGCAGGGTGCTTTGCCAGGTTTCACTTTGTTTGCAACTCCTTTGACTTCCAGGTGTTGCGCTTGGGGTTGAGGCAATTCCAGATACGAGCACAAACTGGGAGACAAACTCACTGAGAGCACCTTTGATGAGAAGGACTTGGGAGTCCTGGTCACGAAGCAGTAGTGTGTACTTGCAGCCCAGAAGACCAATCTTATCTTGGGCTGCATCAGAAGTCACAGGGCAAAGGAGGTTATTGTCCCTGCCTATTCTGCCCTCGTGACACCCAGTGAGACCCAGTCTGAAGTACTGTATCTGGAGACCCTCAGTACAGAAGAGATGTGGAGCTGTTGGAGTGGGTCCTGAGGAGGGCCACAGGGATTATCACAGGGCTAGAGCACATTGCCTATGAAGATAATCTGAGGAAGTGGAGCCTGTATAACCTCCCCTCCCCTCCATTCCCCTCCCTTCCCCTCCCCTCTCCTCTTTTTTTTCCTCTCTTTTCTTTCATTTTAGTTTCAGTAAGTGCAGGAAATAAAGACAAGGTGGATGAATGGCATTTTTAAAGAGCCAGCTTCTCTGTGCAAGCCTTGATACACAGTTTTCACTTTTCTTGACGCTTCTTTGGCAATGTTTCAGACACAGAGCACTTTCTCATGCTCTATGTAGAAAATGGCAGATTTTCCTCATAAAAGACAAACTAATCCCCCTTGCTCTCTCCTCTCACTTGAGTCTAGGCTGATTTCACCCAAAACCAGATTTAAAAAATCCTTTTGATTCCATGACACACATGACACAGTCACAGGACTGTCAGATGTACCAAATATTTCCCAGCATTTCCCTGAATCTGAAACTCTGAGGTGGTTTCTGCATTTCAAGGTCCCAAAACATACCTACCAATGTCTCATTTCATACCACCACTTTCCTTTTGAGAGCACGACCTGAAGAACAATCTGCCTGTAAGTTCATGGATATGGACCTTCTACCCCAGGCAGGGCCCCTGTCAAAACCGTTTTCTCCCCGCCCTGTATCCATCTGGGGTCTTAGGCCAAAAGATGCCACAATGTGGTCAGGGAGGAAGCTTTACCCTATGGGCATTGGCGCCAGAGGGCAGCTTCACACATAAGACCTAATAACAGACAAGACTCAATGGGCTCTTGCTCAGCTATTTCATTATTACCATTGCTAAAACAGAAATTACATCCTGTAGGGTTGCCTTGTGCTAAACTTGTTTTAATCAGCGCTGCACAACAGCAACGAGTTTGAGAATCAATGTTTGTATCATGGAAAAATAGAAGTTACACACTTTATCATGGAAAAATAGAAATTACACACTTTTGCTTTAACCAAGTGAGTCTTACAAGCACAGAAGCCAACAAGGACCCACTTAACAGCTCTTCATATAGCTCTGATAAACAAAATGTTTCTAACTGGAAACTACAAAGCCCAACACAATAATATGAAGGGGGAATAAGAGTTTCCCCTTGTCAACTGGCTACTAACAAAAGAAAAAATACGAGGAGTGAATACTTAGAAAAAAGACCAACAGTGCTGTAATATAATTAAAACCATTAAAAATCCTGTACTCTGGTTTTGCTCCCTGAAGCAGCATGTTATTTTTCTTTTTTAAGCTGTCACCACATTTTGATACCATAAGGAATAAACTAAATCAATACAAACCTCCATTTCAAAGTTGGAGGATTTGATAGAAATACTAACTTAAACTTCAGTAACTAGCAGGTGATGCTCAACAAAGAGCAGTCATCAGCATCTCTCTGTTAACAATTAGGTATTTATCAGGTGTACAAGCAGCACTGACGTAGCACAGAGACAAATGCAGACGGGAGGCAAGAGAAAGCACAGACAGAAAGGCACAAGTTTAAAGTCAGAAAGTGCCTCATTCAGCAAAGTGCTGAACCACATTTACAGTGATCCATGTCGCATGTGTAATTTAGAGAATGCAACTTTGCTCTTTTGCACTTGGCAGTCTTTCTCATAGAGGTAAGGCAACCTTCCTGTCCCTTCCTATCATATACCAAAGTTCTCCTAATGCCACTGAGGTGATGTAACTGATACTGGAGCAATTGCTCCGCTTGCCATCAAACTGCATAGGACCACCCTTCTGTTACAAACACGAAAGTATGAACAAAGGGGCTGCAGGACTAACTCAATTCATTCATTTACTTCCTTTACTTTCATTGCGGAGAGGAAATGTACTCTACTATGGTTGGGAATGCACAAAGCAAGGAAGTTTACAAAAGTTATTGCACGTGAATGTACAGTCATAAAATTATTAGCCATAAACTGTGAAAAAAAAGAAATTAATGTGTGTCAAGTGCATTCCTGCTTAGTTGAAAAAATTGCCAGTTAACATTTTGATCCTTGCATAAAACATATTCTTTAGGAATGCCAGTCAGCCTCCTCCCCACCTCCTCCTAAAAACTCAAAAAGCAACTTGGGAAAGTTGTCAGTACGTTAATAACAATCTGTCTCTGATTTTGTGGCACTGCACACTGACCCAGACAAGCAACACCAAACATCCCAATTGCTAGCTTCCCAAAGGTGAACAGAAGTGTTAGTTGGATTACTCTGCAGGATGCCTGGGAAGTGCAGAGATAGAATATGGGTGCATCAGGCCTTGAACAAGCACCTGTTAAGGCCTGGAGGCATCGGCTTCTCCTTCCTGATAGCTTACAGTGAGCTCTTGGTATACTGTGCCTTAACAGGATTGAATTTGTTTGAGCAAATCACCGGTAGTAGAGACACATGGTTGATACAAGGGCTGTGCACAGATTCCAAGCTGACAATCTGAACACAGTTTTTTAACTAATGCAAATAACTCCCAGCATCAGCCCTGCAGACGAGTATTGCATGTGCACGCTCAGCTTTAGATTCACCTACCTGTCCACCAAACTCCTCAGAGGCCAAACTTGTTGCCTGCTAAATTACATAGAAACACTTTGCCTGTGTATGAGTTCTCACATGTGAGATTTCCTGAGTTAAACATCTCCCTTTGCTTTCATGGACTGACATGGTCCTGTTTAAGTGACATCTTTCCTTTTCAGCTAAAGGCAAGACTGATGGAATCTATCAGTACGGCTGGATCCTTTGCATGGCATTGCCAACCTACACACAAAAAGCAAGGAGCAGGATCTGATAGAAACCTGAAAGGTGTCATCTCTGACCTAGTGCTGGGGAGGAATCTCAGCCATTACTTTTTCTGTGGGGATAAATTGCAAAACAGTAGTAGGAAAGACAAGGCCAAAGATTTTGTCTCAGGGGAAGAAGGTACTAAAGAGTGTTTGTGGTAAAAGAGTCTAGTGGAGCACTTTGTGTCTCTTCTGACCGCAGATGAAATGATGGAGCCAGATGTGTCTCATGGGCCACTGACTAGAGAAAACTGGTTGTGAACCTTCCTTGGATCAACATGAAAGCAGTCTAAGGCTACGGGGTACCAAAGCTGCCAATAGATGAAACTCTTTGATGTTTCTATGAAAAAGAATGGACAGAAACATTTTAAATTTCACATTAGCATGTTGTGTTGTGTTTTTTTTTATTTACAACTGACTTGGTGATTGTTGATATTAATTAAAGTGAATAGTAGATTATTTTCTAAAGGCTATAATTTAAACCAGTAGTTGAATATAGACATGAGTGTAACATTCTTCAGCACAAACCACAAGGTATGCAAGCTGGGAATGAGCTCTAATTTTTTCCTGTTGAAGGACAGATTAAATATTTTTTTATTAATTCAAAAGCAAGCAAGGAAAATAAGATCCCCATTTTTCCTCCAACTTCTCTGTACACTTAATCGATGTATTCTAGAAAGCTGTCAAGCTGCTTTTAAAACCCATTCTTTTTCATAGAAATATTATCCTCCTTTTATTAGTTTGAGTTGATAAATGGATCAAGAGTCTTTGAGGGTATTGAGTACTGTCAACAGAATACATCTTTCAGATGCATCCTCTGCAATGGAGCTGAAAAAATATATGTCATGAAACACTTAATAAAAAAGATACACAGATTTGTCTGCAAGATCATGGGACTTGAGTTTATCTCCAGGGAGGAGTTCCAACATGAGAAAGAAAATACATAGTTCAAAAGCCCATGTTTTCAATTTGCAGCCACCTGGTTTAAATTATCCCTGCATTTATTAAGGGCGCTAAATGGGCAGCTCAGCTTAGGGGAAAGGGTCATTCAAGTTGAGAATAGTCGTGTTCAATCCCTTAGCTAGTTGCAGGTTAATTGTGTTTCAAGATGCTGAACGTTCTTTATGGTGTGTATTAAAATACCACATAAGATACAGCTGGAGGGTTTTTGTCATTGATTGAGGGTTTTTTGGTTTTGTTTCCTGTGGGTATTTCTGTTTGTTTGTTTTTTGACTTCCATATATTGCCATTATAAACAACAATATAAAACTATTAAGCACCTGGCCTGGAGGCATAGTGATCCTGTGTGCTGCACAAAATGCACCCTTATCCCTGTCCTTGTACTTCAGTTTTGCAAATGTCTATACTCTGAGTTTTGTAGTCATCTCCTAATTGCCTTGACACTCAGTAGGGTGGGTTTTCATATAATTAAAGACACAAAGAACAAAGAACAAATGCAAGTTTTACACTTTACGCAGGGGCTGAGAGTTGTTTTTGGGATGTTGCATTTATCTACCTGGGAACTTGCTAACTCAGTATTTCAGGAGGCAAAAAAAGAACTGAAATCCCAAAAGCAGAAGTCAAAACAAACAAACAAACAAACAAACAAATAAATAAAATAAAAAGAGCATCTTCAAATGAACAGGCAGCAAAAATTTTACATTTTTTCTGTTAAGACATCCACTGATAGAAAAGAAGTAGCTATTGATTATCAAGGTCATTTATCTGAATGTCACCATTCTTCTACTTAAGCATTTCATTCACGAACAGACCCTGGTGGGAATTTAAAGTACATTATTTGTTCTATCCATCTATTAGTTCAGCCAGGATATAGCCTAGATTTTTGTATCTGTTATTATAATGGACAGCTGCTAATAGCCAAATGCACACGATGCTTGATGCTGAACTCAGGTACTTCTTCAGTTGGGATGAAGATGAAGGCTGGGAAAGATGGGATGCCCTGGGGACTCACCTCCAGCCTCATCATCTGAATGTTTCCAAGTAGAAAAAAATAACCAATAACACAAGCTCACAAAAAAAAAAAAAAAAAAAAAAAAAAAACAGAACTCAGAGGCTTTCCGTGCATGGTCATGTCTAAAGTCACTTTTAAATTCAAATAAATATTTGTGGGAAAACAGCTTCCCCCATTCTCCTAGCACTCATAACTTAATTATAGTAGCCGCCAGGCATCTTTAACTTTCATGACCAACAGATCACTCTGGGTCTCAGTGACCTTGGCAATTGTAACAGAGTAATATTTTCACAAGGATGAAATGTTCTTGAATACATTTCTCCAACGTACTAGTGTTCACAGACATTTCTCAGCAGATCTGACCCGAAGTGTAAACATAATTCTTC
The DNA here is from genome assembly GCF_019238085.1 of Lagopus leucura. NCBI lineage: Eukaryota > Metazoa > Chordata > Aves > Galliformes > Phasianidae > Lagopus > Lagopus leucura. The sequence continues at coordinate 11,255,496 of NW_024962262.1, forward strand.
AGTTTCACCCAGAGGTTTATTGATAAACTCCAGCAAACTCAAGTTCCATTTTCTTTTGCCCAGAGCTACTCTCAGTGAGAAAGGAGAGTTGCTGGAGATCTTCTTTTGGGCCCTCAATCCGCACCAAAGGCTCAGGCTCTGGAGCCTTTGAAAATCCCCCAGTGTCCACACATCCAAACAGAAAGAGGAGCACAAAGGCAATGAGGAAAGAGCGAGAGAGAAAACACGTAAGGAGATAATTATTCATTGTTCTTTATTTCTTTCAGTATGATATTTTGTATAACGTCACTCCTAACATTCTCTGCAGATATTTGTCATTTGAGTTCAACAAAGACACATGGGACAGATGGGAATTTAGTGTTTTAAAAATGCAAATCTATCACTTACTCATAAAACAATGGTTATAAAGTGCAGGAACTAAGTCAATGCAATCACCACAATCTCTGCATTATTTTTTCTTGAGAATAAACTCCCACTCTGCCCTCAGACAGTATTGCTCTCAGAACATCACGTCTTGTTTTATCTTGTGTTAGAAGAGTTTGAGCTCATGATCGATAGCTCATTTTTCCACCTTGAGTCATGCAAATGCAAATCCTTACCTTTAAATCATATTGATCTGAGTTGCCTATGAAATTTTCAGAGAGGCTTAAAAAGGCCAGCTATTTGCATTCTCCACTACTTGCATTCTCCAAATGAGACAAATGTCTCCAAATGACAAATGAGACATGATGTTCAGCTCACTTTTCCAAATGCCATATTTTGGCTACATTCAGATAACATTCCTCTGCTGAAAACTATCACGTTATTCCTTAAAGAATTGTGGTAGTATCATCTACAAAACATATCTGATGCAGGCCTTAGGAGAAAAAAAAAAAAAAAAGATCTTGCATTCTTTCATGGTGAAAGTTATTTTCTTGGAGAAAAGAGGAAAAACCCCAAACACTGGAAATCTCACAGAGCTAAAAATTAGGACCTATCAGAAAATGTTTCATCTGATTTTTCAAATCTCCGAGTTTCAGCAGATCAAAAACCATCACATATGTATTCCCATAACCTGTGGGCTCTTACCAAGTGGAACAAGAGCTCTCAAAAAGTTTTGCCTTTATAGCTAAATCAAAAGCAGATTGGTCAACAGAGACAGAAGGTCATGACCAGCTCAAGTGGTTGCAATGTGCTTAATGTGCTCCTGAGACTTTGCACCTAAACCACAGATCCAGTTTGCTTCAATTTCATAATAGCTGGAAATCTTCCCAACTGAGGGATTCATTAGCAAATAATAACTTGTATGGAACAAAGACAGACCTGACCTGCTGGTTTTTGCCATATATATTTAAGATTTCTGCCACAGTGTTGTTTTTCTTGAAAAGAGGTCGAAAATTTTTATTTAATTAAGGGGAAATAAATCCACTGAACTTGACTTTAACTGTCTGATGTAAATATTCCCAGGAGTCACAGAATCACAGAATGGCCAGGGTTGGAAGGGACCTCAAGGATCATGAATTTCCAACCCCCCTGCCACAGGCAGGGCCACCAACCTCCACATTTAATGCTAGAACAGGCTGCCCAGGACCCCATCCAACCTGGCCTTGAACACCTTCAGGGATGGAGGCATACATCTTGTCATCACAACCATAGCTAGGAAGGACAGCAAGACCTAGCAAGTGCAAATCTTCGCAAACCCTACAGGTTATGATCTGAAACAATGAAATCTGAGATCTGATAATACTGACTGAGAATTGCTTTTGTGTCAGAAACTGTTGAGGGCCACATAGTCTAGTTCCTTCAATGGTCACAAGAACACAGAATATAAAGGAAGAATGAAGGAGGTACCCCAGCTATGTAGCACAGATCTAGCCCCAAGGAGAACAGATCTTTTTTCTGCCATCAGCTACAAATGAGGATGGATTCACCATTTTAGATTACAAGAAGCATTGCTGTTGTCTCATTCAGTATTTTAGTCTCATGTTTGATCAGATTTACTATGGATATTCTGAAGGCATATTACAGGTTTAAGTAATCATGGTAATAATACCTTTCCTTTGATAAATTGAATCTTTTTCATTACATTTCTGTAAATTAAAACAGCACCAACAATCACTTTAGCCACTGACAATTACTAGCATTGGAATAATTTAGTTTGGACCACTAAAGGTCATCTAATTCAACCTGCTCAAAACTGGTCCAACTAGATCAGGTTGCTCAGTGCACTCAGGCTTTGAACACCAGAGGCTGTGACCACCTTCTTCCAAACTGATAAAAGAAAAAATTAAAAAGTAAAACAATGAGAAAAAGTGTTAGTCAATGGGTCTCATGGTCAGTTGCCAACAGGTCTGGTTGTTCTGTTTGCTTGGTTCAAATTCGAACATTCTAATCACATCCTTTCAGGGAACACCTATGGTTTTCTTCATCTATAGAAAACAAAAAGACACTGAGCATAAAACAAGACTTCAGAACTTCCCCATTCTCACAGTTATGTTAGAATTAACAACAACATTTCAGATAGCTCCTCAGGTAATTACTTTACATAAGCTAGGCAACTTTACACAACGTGGGCATAAGCTGTGTTTAATTTTATCAGATTTTTCATATCCGTTTTTATTATTGCTAATAAAATTCCTGTCCCACAGCCCAGCACTTCAGATGGGCGCTGATAAATAAGTATTTAGCAACCCTTCTGCCTCTTTGTCATCTGTGTTCGTGAATTTATAATTTGTATATAGCAATTGACTTTCACCTGGCAGAAGACAGTTTTGGCTCCCAACAAGGTTTAAAAAAATTCCTTATCACTTTTAACTCTATTGTGATCAGATGTTTTGTTTTTTTTTTTTTTTTCTTAGTGTATTTTTTAATGTTTTACTGTCTCTGTTTAACTAAAGATCTTTTCACAGAATCACAGAATCACAGAATGGCCAGAGTTGGAATGGACCTCAAGGATCATGAATCTCCAACCCCCCTGCCACATGCAGGGCCACCAACCTCCACATTTAATACCAGACCAGGCTGCCCAGGGCCCCATCCAACCTGGCCTTGAACACCTCCAGGGACGGGGCATCCTTTATTGTTGTTCTACATAACCCTCTTTTTGATGGTGGAGTTTTGGAACAAATAGTGTGATATTCTTGAACAATTTCTGATTTATTTCAACATCTTGCTTCTTTAAATATGCTCAGTCAGTTATGCCAACTAGGGCTTTAAGCTTTGGAAAACTGGCCCTATTGAAGTTCCAAATATGCAGATTTTTGGTCAGTGCCCTATAGTCATGTGCATAAAGTAAACTCAAATCGACTGTGATCTCTGATACCTCAGCAACTTCTATTTTGGGGGGCCTGTAACTAACACTTTTTCATTCAGCAGTCTTCAATCCATTATCAAGTTACCTTGTGCTGGATATAGGACTTCCTGTTTTGAGAAGACAACAGTATTATTTATAGAAACACTAAGGAGATTTGTTATTGGTCACAGGAGATCAGCAGCAAATGGCCCTCTGGTTGAAGTTATCCATGCTAAGCTTTTTGGTTGCCTTTTGACCGTTGTTATTTCCCATGCCCCCTATAAATTATTAACAGATGCTTAAGGAACAGCTCACGTTATCTCCTAGGAAGATCTACTGGGCTATAAAAGACATATACCTGTACTGTAAGCTGACTTTCACGCCAAAGAACTGTGAAGGCACGACTTTCAGATACAAGCGACTTTTAAGACATATCTGCTGAGTATGAAGAACTGGATGATGGAGATAGGCACATTAACAGAGACCCCTGGACACAGCATAACACCTGCCTTTTTAACGGGATGTGGTCCAGATGCAATATATCTCAGCAACCTGGACATTTCATGGGAGCTAGTGGTCCTCTCTCTGAGTTTATTAGTTTGGGCCCAGGGCCAGACAAAAATAACTAAGTTGCATCTGGACACTCCCTTTCTCCCAACAGAATGCATCCAGCCAGCCCAGGTGTCTCTGCACCCACTATCACCCAACTGTCCCCACACTAGAAGTTCCAGGGTTAATGTGGAAGAAGGAGCTCAAATATCTCTGCACCTGCCAGTGTGCACATGACCAAAATCATTGCCCAGCCTCCTGCTTTCCTCCTTCCATCCTTCATCTGAAGCCTTGGCTTTGTGGAGCGGATACAGGGCATGGCCAAAGTCTGAATCAGGTGGAAGAAAAGCTGACAGCACCGGCTGTCTCGTCTTCATTCTTCTTTTCACCATCCAGTATAGGCACTGTTTTAAATTACACAAAAATAGGCTGTAAAGCTCTCATCAATCTCACTTGTTCAAATGCAGCTTTTCCACATTAATCATTTATAGTGTCATGAGTAAACAATGCCACATGTGGCCATAATGATGGTGCTGCTCTATTATTCATTCATCCCAAGGTGTACTGCTTACTCCTCTTTAAAAAGCTCTGTGAAAAAGAAACTATAGAACCACCTTTTTGTTTAAGGGTCAAAGATGGGAATATTCAGGGAGCCGAGGAACACAGACTGCCCCTGCTGAGAAAAGAGTGTCACATTTCAGCATGCCTGCACTCATCTTTTCTTTGTGCACCTAAAGATGCCTGATCTCTCTCTTGAGAGGTATGCTCAAAGACTGGAAACACAGCAGCTTTATTAGGACACTGCATCACAAAGTCTAACAACCTGTTTCTAAGCAGTGGTACTTCTGAGCTATACTTCTTGCTAGTCCCCAAACTATTTCATGTGCATCCAAATTCCATTTTTGTTCACCCCATGTAACCTTTTTAGGAAGGAAAGGGGTGCATCCACTGCTTGTTGTAGGAAACCTTCCTATCTTACATTGCTATGCTTGGTGAGATATGCTAAGAAGTCCTGGGCAAGTTTGGGCTTTCTGTTCATGGCACTGTGCTGTGCCATTTAGATGCAATTCAATTTTTTCCTTTTCAAAATATATTTCAGAGTAGAAAGAACTTCAGACTTGGGACTCTGAATTTCAATCCCACGAGTACTTAAATTCTGGGGTATAATTTGGACTCTATCCCCCCCCCCTCCCGCCCCCCCCCCCCCAGATGCACCCCCCCCCCCCCCCCCCCCAAAAAAAAAAAAAAGCCAGCATAAGAACACTCCCTGGAGCTGCCAGACTGCTTGGCTTATCCAGCAAATCACAAATGTAAAGCTGGTATTTGAGTCTCAGCTTGGAACAAAGAGACCGAACACAAACCTCAACTTTCATTCCTGCAAGAGAAGTTTCCATCTCTCCTGTTTGCGGAGGAAAGTTTCAAAACATGACCTGACTGCACTCGAGCAGGCTGCTGGGAAAGGAGGGAGAGCTGACTCATGAGTTTTGCTACTTGAGGATTTCAGCATTGGGACATCGGCCAGGTGGGAACAGAATTTGAGACTTTGGAGCCTCATTAATTAATACAACTGTGCTGTTTCTCTGGATGTTGCCGGTCCTTACTGGAGTCAGTGCCACAGGAAAATGCTTTGGTTTTGAAGAGAGATATCAGCCAGGTGCCCTCCCTCCTCCTGAACAAACTTACCCTGGAGAAGACTATGTTCGAGGCAACACATGTGGGAAATCCCAGGTGCCTCGTTATTTCTGGTAGATGTTAAACAGTACTCCATCAGCACATTTGCCCACATCAGCTGCCCCAGAAGAATGCCAGTCTCCTTTAGCCCAGCCTGTTCAACAAGGACTCTTGCTATGACATGGACATTGACTGTGGTGGTGTCCTTGGTGCCATCATCTCCATTAATGGCCTTCAGCAAAATGACCCCAATGGGCCCATCCATCTGTGTCTGCTGCCTCTACAGAGATCAGCTTTGACAAATCTATTCAAAAGAAAAATGACTGCACTGGTTTTATAAGAAACTCCAAATTATGAGCATAAAAACATTGCAAATGAGATACCAAGAAGATAATAAGATAGTGGTACATAACACTGAAGTACACTGCAATAGCAACAGATTCACTCTACCCTCCTAAACGGCAAGAAAAAAATGAGAGGGAAAATGGTTTCATCTTTATTTCAGATTATGAAGAAGGGCAAGAAAATACTGTCAGCACCAAAAAAAAAAAAAAAAAAGAATTTCAAGGATTCATTGGTGTCTAAGCTCCATTGCTTTTGAAGCTAATAGGAATTTTATTGCTCATCTAAATGTATGCAGAATTAGGCACCTCTAGAAGTCCTAACCAAGAAGAACATTTTGACCACTTACATGTTGATAACAGAAGAAACAATTAATTAACACAAAGACAGGTGAAGAAGATCACTGGCTGACCAGAAAAACAAAAACAAAACAAATGAAACAAACAAAACCTAACTTACATTTAAACAGGGTGCTCAATTATTGAGAGAGAACAACATAAGCAAGAATGGATGAGTAACAGGGAATGGTGCAGGAGAGCTGAGAGCTGCAGTTTCAGCTGGACAAAGTATGGAGGTATACATGACTCATTCAAAGCACTCAGTACTTTTCCTGGCTATCAGCTAAGCATGAGGTGCTGGGCTGCTTGCTAAGGGATCAGGGCTGGATTCGAACAGCAGGGGTGCTGTACATGCCCAAGATCTGGATTTCTCTTTACAAATTCCATACAGCTCAGCAGTTATCTGGAAATCTGCTTAGGACAAGAAGCAGAAGGAAGTGAGAAAGGGTGGGAAGAAGAGAAATAATTTATGTGTGTGTATTTTTATTTTTACTAGATTGCATTATTTTTCTGGCATTTTATTTCTTGCTGTTGTCCTGACTTTTGGGTGTGGTAGGCTCTGAGCTTTGCCCTGTGTGCCTTTAGGAACAATATTCTCTGGGCAAAATTGCTTTTTCCATTTCATTGCAGTATTGTGGTTATATGTTTGTTTCATAAGGAGAGTGGGTTATTTGGCAATTTAGGTTCATATTGTGGGTGTGGTCCCTGTCGATAGTTTACTTCTGGATTAAATTCTTCATGAACTGTTACTTCTCTCATAGTATACCAGTCAGCAACATACCATTGTTCTCGGTAGGATTTTATTTTATTTCCCATTTTCTCATCAAAACACCCATTTTGTCTGGCCTGCCATATTCACTTTGTTCGGATGGTTTCAGGACCTTCTCAGGACACATGTATTGGTGACAGCCACCTGAAGCACACGCAGCCTTGTGCAGGCTATGACCTCATTCATTGACAGCCTTCTAGATTACTTTCAGTACCACTGTGCTCTGTTATTAAGGCATCTCTGCAGAGCACTTGACCATGGAACATAAACCTACCTCAAAGGTCTCTTGAGAGCAATATGACGGGCAAGAGGAGGAGACACAGATGCTGGCAATGGAAGACCATAGCAGATGCTGCACAAAGTATTCTTCTGTATGTCTTGGGAACATACAATAAGCAAAGAAATGTCATTTCTGAACAATCACAGAAGCAGCTATGAGTACCCACCATCTATAGCAGGTATTTATCATGGGAAGGGCAACTCTACTTATACAGTGGATTCCTTGCTTTTCCAGAGGGCAAACAAGAGTAGGACCACGTTTTTCCTCAGCTGACTACTGATAAAAGCTAAGGAGAACTGCATCTTAATTTAGGTCCTTCAAGTATAAGCCTGACTTGCACTGATATGAACATATCTTAGATAAAGCAGTGCCGAGCAATCTCAATATATGGTTCCCTTTGCTATGGTAAAACACATACGCTAGAATAAGGCACTAGGCAAGCATCCCAAGGTCTGCATTGGCACCCTGCCTGTTAAATATGCCCTGCTTGAAGCATGGGAAATCCAATTCCTTGCAAGTAGATCAGGTCGCTTCTCAGTGCACATTTGTGTAGTGCTAGTTTGGGGTAGAGTAATAACCCATTGGCTGGTGGCTTGGTTTTCTCTGAAAAGGAAGACAAATAGGGAAAAGTTGCCCATTTGGAAGACAAAAGCAGACTTCCTGGACTTGCTGGGTCTATCAGGGACCCAAACCTGGTCAACAACAGACTCCCACCCAAACTTAAGTAGTCCCACACCTGTAGAGCTGGATACCTGCCTGAGGCTCAGGTCTCTACTGGGACCTGCACCTCAGACTCAAACATATGGCAAGCCTACCAAACCACTGTATTTCCCATGAAATCAAGAGACAGGGAGTGTAAGTGGCCGTACCTCAGGCAGTCTCAGCTGGTAGCAGGGCTGTGTCTCCAGTACTGGATATGTGAACCTCTGCCTGCAGCTATGACAAGAACAGCAAGTGGTGTGGCAGAATTGCTGCAGAGCGGCAGTAAAATCATACGTATCACACCACTACTGTAGCACAAGCACAAATTAAGCCTAGGCTGAGGCCCTTTTTAAAACAATATAAATTAAAAAAAAAAAAAAAAAAAAAAAGGCCCACTAGGTTTAATTTAGAATATCTTTCCTTGCGACTACATGGCAGATTGACAAAACAGACTTTTTAAATCACCTCTGAAACTTCATTCAATGACAGGATACCAAAAAGAGTCTTTTGTGTTAAAGTGTTAATTATTAAAACATGACCGTATGGTTAGTTCAATTTACAGCATTGCCATTAGAAAGAATGCTGGAAACAATACACATATTACAAGGTTATGTTCTATGTGCTGTTACTTGGAGAGTCTCTTAAGTGAGTAAAGACGAGTTATGGAGCCAAGAAATTCTACACTGGAATGGTGTTAGTTCTGCTTTTCTCTCAGTACAATCTCATTTATCTGAAATGCTACAGGAAGCAAAAAATGTTTTGGCCAAAAAGAGCCTCAAATAATCAAAAGAAATCCTGAGGAAGCGATTCAGCCAAACACTGAAGAAGAAAGGCACTTCCAGATGAAAAAAACCAATCACACAGGTAAATGGCAGTCAGCATTGTTTGAGTTGGAAAGAACCCCTAAAGGCCATCTAGATCAACTCCCTGTAGGGTCACCTACAGCTCGATCAGCTGCTTAGAGCCCTATCCAGCCTGACCTTGGGTGGCTCCAGGAATGGGGTATCCACCACCTCTCTGGGCAACCCATGCCAGTGCCTCACCACCCTTACTGTAAAAAATACTTCTTTCTTATATCCAATCTAAATCTCCTCTGTTTGAAATTTTCCTTTGTCCTGCAGACCCCACTAAAGATTCTGTCCTTCTTACAGCCCCCCTTTAGATACTGAAAGGCTTCTTTGTTGTTTATTTGTATTTGGATTGCGTGTTATAGCCATTTCTGATTCATTAATCAGTTTGTTGTTGCTTATAAAAGAAACAGCATTCAACTTACAGCAGGTTTCCACAACAGTCATTGACAGGCTCCATGAATGCACGTGTAACCCTGACATTATTCCTCAGAAGTATCTATTCATCTCTATTCATCTATCCATTCCAGGCAAGAAGAAGACCAGGCTGAAGGCTGCTGACCCCAGAGGGCAGCCATTCTGTGAATCACAGGAGCAAGATACTGAGACTGAGATTCAATCGTAGATTTTGCAGTACCTAAAACCAAACCAAGATGCAGGTTCATTTTTTTGGCAGCACAAATCCAGCTCATGAGGACAATCTAATGCTGTACTGAATCAAAAGAAGCATATACAGCATTTTTTTACCCATAAAGTACTAAGCCATACATAAAGCATTGAAGCAAGTTTAGTAACTGTTTGCATCAATTTTTCATTATGCTAAAAATAACCACACAGCAAAACCCCTCAAGATAGAATCACAGAATCAGCAAGGTTGGAAAAGACCTCCAAGATCATCCGATCCAACTGTCCACCTACCAATAATATTTCCCCACTAATATCACTGTAGCTCTGTTGAATTCTGCGTAATGAGATGTGGGTCTTTTACCTTCAGCTAGAGATCAGTCCTTGTGTATGTTTACTTGACAGTTCAGGGTTTTTTAGCAATTATACTCAGACCTGTTATGTATAGCAGCAGCACAGACTGAAACTCGCACGTGGCTGCACAGAAGCGTTGAAGTCAGTGGTGACAAACTGGTGTGAAGCAAGAGCAGCACTGGGTCCTGTGACTTGCTGTGTTTTGGTTATTTTTTTTCCTTCAGACTCATTCTTTATTTAATTTACAGCCTCCAGTTCTGTTCATCTTCCTCCATTCCCAAGTCCTTAGTAATAACCCTATTTCCTCAGCTCTCTTCCCATAAATAATTCTCCTGAAACAACAAGAGGAGAGCCTGGTCTGTGAGCATAAGTCCCCCTTGGAGAAGGCCAGGAGATCAATTACTCTCCTTGAAATGGCATGGGAAAAGGAGAATTTTGGAACAGAATTTCACACAACAGTTTATAACAACAGAGTGGGAGCAGGAAAAGCAATGACCAAGGAAGAAGTGCAGTACACCCATTGCTTTTACTTTAGTGCATGCTTCCATGGAGAACAAGAAGAAAAAATACCCAGACATCACTGGGTATTATTATTTCTGATTGATTTTCCTGGCATCTAAATGTTATCATCTAAATGATAGCTAATGTAACAATATATAGACATGAGTGCTCTTCAACATTACAATTCCATAACTGTTTATGTTAGCATGCAATAAAATCAGTCATCTGTGCTGCTAATTAACTGCTGCATTGTGCTGCAAGACAATCTAGGAAAAGGACGTGAAAGACTTAAAATTAATTCTAGTTCAATGAAAATGATCTCTGGCAAAACTGTTTAATAAATGTAGCAACAGCTTTTACTAAATATACTTTACACTTCATGTAATTTTACACTGCCTTTGCATAAGGTGATTGTTCAGTTAGCAATGAAAATGCCCCCATTGTAATTTTTGTAGCTAATGTTTGCGGAGTATTTCCACTGTTTTGCAATGCTGTGAGCCTGAATGGCATTATTTCTACTTAGTGTATGGTTGAAATAGGACCAGTGAAGAGTAGAGTATCAGTGCTTGATTAAAAAATACATCCCAAGAGTGGAGGAGGTGATGTCTTTCACTTATCTGTACAGTATTTAAATGAACTTTTTTTTCTCTTCTCTATTCGAGATAATATTTGACTTCAAAGATCAGAGTGGCAGTAAGCCACTGTTGAGAAGAATGTTGAATCATAAGAAAAGAAATGAAGGAAAAGGAAAAGGAAAAGGAAAAGGAAAAGGAAAAGGAAAAGGAAAAGGAAAAGGAAAAGAGAAAATGGTGTTAAATCAATTTAGAAATTTTCTTTCTTCCTAGAGATCTCCTTGTCATCCTATTTTTTCATTCTTGTTACTGCCAATACCATTAATTAATTGTTGTATGTGCAGCTGGCACCCAAATTTATAGATAATGCCAAGAATATGGGGAAAAATAAAAAATTTTTGTAACAAGAAATCTTGGTCTGGCCTACAGTATAAGGGATCGTTTGACCATCTGTAAAGAAATCTCTCTGAAAATAATTCCTTGTCAAAGAAAAAAGAGTGTCTTTTGGCACATGGATCTTGAATGACCCAAGGGATCCAAAAGGAAAACAAGGAGGCCAAGGCAAACTTCTTCTAGAGGGAAGACCAAAGGGCTCATGCTATGAAGTCTAGAGAAGACAAGAGTGGTGGGGATAGTATGGCAGAAAAATGTCACTCTTCTATGCCACACTGAATATAATGTATAGAGCAATGGGAGAGAAGAATGGGAGTACAGTTTAGGTTGCAACAAAGGTTCTCCAACTACTTGGACATGTCTATGATGGAGACATTAAGAGGATGTTCCGTGACAGACAGTTTAAGTGCAAGACAGACATCATCCAGTAGCGACCACTTCATGGCTCCATGTAAAGGCGCACATTCACCAGCCAGGCAGCAAAAGCACGCTCAGTTCTGAGTCAGAGAAACACATCTTTCAGAGGATTACAAGATGATGTAGGAAGTTGAGACTGCAAGTTGCCGACAATGAATACCGACAATGAATACCGACAATGAATACCAGACGGCCGATGCAGCGCTGCCAGCTCATCAAGGGCCTGACTCAGCAATCGGCTCTGCTTTCTGCGACCGCTGAGCCAGGGGTTTGCTGCTCCCACACTGTATAGCATACCTCAAAAGCCAGAACAAGCTCTTCTTTTTCTTTCTTTCTTTCTTTCTTTCTTTCTTTCTTTCTTTCTTTCTTTCTTTCTTTCTTTCTTTCTTTCTTTCTTTCTTTCTTTCTTTCTTTCTTTCTTTCTTTCTTTCTTTCTTTCTTTCTTTCTTTCTTTCTTTCTTTCTTTCTTTCTTTCTTTCTTTCTTTCTTTCTTTCTT
>NW_024962262.1:11269646-11272119 GCF_019238085.1 Lagopus leucura
TCTCTCTCTCTCTTTCTCTCTCTTTCTTTCTCTCTTTCTCTCTTTCTTTCTCCTGGGATCTTTAACAACAGCTGCTTTCCTGTCTTCCCCTGCCCTGCTGCTGTGGAAACCCTCCTACAATGGCCACAAGCAAGACTGGGATTTAGGCAATGCTCTTTCCTCCTTCTCTGCTTGCCTATTGCAGGCAGAGCATCTCTCCTGAAGCAGGTGGGGAAAATATGCAACACACAGGCAGCCAGTGAGGAAGCTATTGGGGAAGAAAATAGGGAAAGAAGTTGTAAAAGATGGAAGATTGTAATAGACGGGGGAAAGCAGAGCAGAAAAACATGCTTAGAGTCTCTGGTCAGTAAGAAACTTAGGGTATGGTTTTGTATTACTACATCTGTCATGGAAACAACTGGAGAACAGGGATTTTCCATGTTGCATGCGAATTCTGATATTAAAAAGAAAGTTGCTCTGAGCTAGAGAGAAAAGACTAGCACAGGTTATATTACAAAAGGAAATGAATAAAAAAGATCTGGAGCTGATTTTCTCCAGAACACTTTATCAGTCTATTCCCTGCAGTTTGGACTGCAGGGCCAGAGGTGCCCAGCAGACCTATGGCAGCAGCCAGTGTGCCAGAAAACCCATTTCATTCCTGACAGAAACCTGCCTGCAAATCCAGGGACACCCATAATCTCCTTGAGACTCTTTTTCAGGAAAATACTCATTCACGCATTCCAAATGCATAATCATAAAATGTACTGAAGCGTTATTCCCATTCTCACCTGCCATTTGTTTTTATTCCTTTGATTATCTATTTGATTTTAAATTGTTTGTAATGAACTTTAATGTGCCACAGATAACCTTTCAATAAGCATGCTACTAAAGGTAAACTATTAATATGTTCCTCTTAAGAAGCAATAATAGGGTTAAGTGCTTGCATGGCTCATTTATTAGAAAAATGTGTGCAAGTAACTCAAGGAGTTTTCAGTAAGTTACTCTTTATGAGCTAGATTCAATCAAGATTTCTTCTGGCTTCCAGGCTGCAAATAATTGTCCAAGGCAGCTCAGTGTCAAAGCCTCGGTGCCTGCACTGGCCAACACTGCTTCTCATGGCAGCAGAGCCTCATTCCAACTCTGCAGGCCTGCCCAGCCAGCACAGTGCTGTGCTGCTAGGACACTGAGCAGCCAACCCCAACAGATAGTCCCAGACAGGAATTGTATACCAGGTGGGAGAGCCACCAAGGTGACAAGAGTTTCAGGACCCAAGGCTCTATAGTGGCATCTTCAACACCATGATTACCACAAAGACTAACCTCTCCTGGAGGGCCTTATCTTGGTCAATTCAAACATCAGGGATCACCAACAGTGGGTTGAAAGGCCCCAGCTCCTCGAGAACATCAAATTTGCCTTATCTGCAGCTGTTATGGCCTGGTGATCTGTCTTACTTTGTGTGCCTCTGCATCTTCCACATGAGGAAGAGTCCTGCTCTGTATATCTGATCATCACTTAACTGCAAGCATCAGAGAGTGGACTTCTCTCTGCTCTCACCCTGCAACAGATTTTTCTTATTTTTAAACGAGATTTTTTTGGGGCCAGGAATAACAGTTTTGTTTTTTTTGTTGTTTTTTTTTTTTTAATTGATTGATTGATTTGTTTATTTATTTTACAGCCTAGATGTATTATCTCGAACTGAAACATTCTCAAATTGGTGTTTAGAAAATGTTTTCAGTTAGAGACTGACTCTTCATATTTATTTCTTTTATTAGGATTAAGCAGGCCAAAACCAAGATGTTCTATTTTGGATTAAATAAACCGTTTCAGGTTGACTACCCTCTTTCATGTACTTGAAGTATGAAAGAGAAATAGGCTTTGTTGAAACAAAGATAAATGTATAAAACACTTTGTAGTCCATTTTTCACACAGCTACATTCAAAACTTCTTCTACTTGAATTAACTCTTCCCACTTCTCCTTCATGTAGGCTATCTTATTCCGAGCAGTTAAAGAGAAGATATAAAAACATTTTAAAGTAAGAGCTACCTGCCATCTGTAAAACAAAACACAGAAACGCAGGAGTGAATCTCTTTTTAATCTGAAACAGAAATTGTAAGCTCTGAAATTTTAGCATGTGGCCTCACCCTTACAACTGCCTGCATTGGCTCTGCTTTTGATAAACTGAGCCACAAACACAGAGCTAAAGCCTTTGGCAAACAGTATACCTATGAATCAAAAACAGCGCAAAGGAACAGGGAGTGTATTAGTGTGGCTTTACTGAAGTCAGAGATGACACAGCTGGATCAGCAGAAGCTGAGACCTGGAGTTCTGAGGCCTCTGAACTTCAGGGAAAATATTTAGTGTCCAATCTTCAAAAGCCTTGCTTATTTTAGAATGAGTTAGTCTATGCATTTTTGCATAGGTAACTATCAAGATGTTGCTTTCATTGAATAACAGATTTTTAGCTCCTCAGCATATGTTTTACATGGAGGATGG
>NW_024962262.1:11272219-11281785 GCF_019238085.1 Lagopus leucura
CTTCCCTTCCCTTCCCTTCCCTTCCCTTCCCTTCCCTTCCCTTCCTTTTCTTTCTCTTTGAAGGAATAGAGGCCTGATGGCTGTCCTCCCTTTCCTTTTCTCCTACAGGACATATCTGCCATGGCTCTGCCCACAAGTTAAAGGAGCTTTCTTTTCACAGGGCTCCACTCTGTTGGGACCACTTTGCCCTTTCCCAGAAAGTCCAGTCCCACCACAGCTCCTCATCCTTCTCTGGCTGCAGTGGTTCTCAGAGTGGTGTGGCAGAGCCAAAAGCTAACTCAGCAGCATTTTCCACTGTATGAAGCCATGATGGGCTTGCATCACAAACACTTTGTACAGTTCTGGCTGCTCTTCCACCCCCACATCTTTAAAAAGATATTGTGGAAATTGGAGGAGACTCAGAGAAAAACAACAAGAAGGGTCAAAGGTACAGAGTGGTTTGCACACAAGGAACAACTGAATGTCCTAGAAAACTTCATCCTGGAAAAACAAAAGACCTAGGAGAGGAGTAAAGGGTATGATTCAGTCAAAAATCAAGTAATTATAGTAGCATGGAGCAGGAAATGCCCATCCACTTCCTCTTGAAGAGGCAGAATTCAGAGGCACAGCATGGAGCTCGCAGTTGGTGTTTGGATGAGAACCAGGAAAAAAAGTATTTTTGTAGAAAAACTACATTTTGCACTTTAATTTTGCACTTAAACTGTGGGTGCCGTGTGTACATGGGCTCAGGAGGAAACTGAACAAGTTCATGAGATAAAAAAGCATGGTATGTGGCTCAGTGTACAACACCCACTTCTACCACAGGAGTTGCAAATGTTTGGATGCTGAAAGAGTGTCTGGGGAAGCAGCATTCACACTTGCACTGTCTACCCTAAAAGAGCTAGGCTATACACAGCTTTAATCTGAGCCAGCATAATGCTTCCTGTATTTCCTATCAGTCATTCCTCCTGTAAAATCATAGCCTTCCTTTTTACTCACGGCTTCCAGTTTATTGCCTTAATATGACACAGGTACACTGAGGCACCAAAGTCTTTCCTCCCTTCTCCAGGGAGTGGTACAGCAGCCCTCAACCAGCCCACTCTGTTAGCTATCAAGCCATTAGGGAATGAATGAATGATTGCAGGGCAGGAGAATCACAGAATCACAAAGGTTGGAAAAGACCTACAAGATCATCCAGTCCAACCATCCACCCATCACCAATAGTTCTCACTAAACATGTCCCTCAACACGTGCAAACATTCCTTGAACACCTCCAGTGCTGGTGACTCCACCACCTCCCTGGGCAGCCCATTCCAGTGCCTGACCACTCTTTCAGAGAAGTAGTATTTCATAACATCCAACTTGAATCTCCCCCTGGTGCAACTTGAGGCCATTCCCTCTAGTCCTATAACTAGTTACATGAGAAAAGAGGCTGATCCCAGCTCACTACAACCTCCCTCTAGGTAGTTTCAGAGAGTGATAAGGTCTCCGTGAGCTTCCACTTCTACAGAAGGAAGAACAAACCAGCTCTGTCCCAGGAGGGACATCCCAGATGTTTTTTTCCTGCAGTATTCCAGGTCTCCTCACTGACAGGAGGAAAGTATCATCAAGGTGGCAGGCTGAGGATGACCCCAGAGAAGAGAGATTTCTCCATCAGTGCCTCTATAGACCAGACAACAGATGTAGCTGAAACCATTCTCAAGACATGTGACAATTTTTACCTTGATTGGTAAAGGTAGCTGGAGATAGCTGAGTTGGGGTCAGCTCTGAACATATCATCTGAGCCCTTAATAACATCAGGCAAACATATCCTTGTTGGACCATCACTGGTCTCCTCCAAGCTCTCTGTCTCTTAAGCACCACTCAACCACAGGCAGGGCTGAGAAATCGTGGTTTAGCTGGGGAAAAATAGTGGCATTAGCTGAATTGATGCATTTCCTTTCCAGTCAACCAAAACTGTTAACATTTTTATTTTAGTTTTGGAAACAAAATCCTTTTTCTCGTGTTCCAGTTCAGTAAGAAATCTTGTTTTGAAAATGTCCATGGCACAAGCATGTTTTTTTCCAAAAATTTCTCCTCCACTTTTACTTTACTTTTTACAGCTTCTGTTCCCCCAGAGTGCCATACTTTGGCACACTTATTTATTCCTCCCCTCAAAAGAGGAAAAAGACACTCATCTGTTCTCATTAGGGAGTCTCAATCAATCTCTTCAACCAGTGCCATAGTGGATTTTATAACACAAATATTCATGTCTGTAGTTAAACACCTTGGCAATGGGGATAGATTTGGACTAAAGCTGTTGATGTCTGCATCACTGAGACCAAAGGTGGCAGATGCACAACTAGTACAGCGGTTGGTGAAGTCTTCACTTCTAGAGCTATGGGTGTTTTCAACCAGGTGTCCAAAGTGGAGTGGGAAGCTTTGCCGTTGTGGGGGTAGAGAACCCTGTCCTAAACCCCATGGCTTCTCTGCCCCTTTTCCATGAGCACTTGTTGGCTTTGTTGCGCTCCTTTGAGTCTCAAAGGCTCTGGTGTGCAACCATATGTATTCAGGGTTATATACTGGTTTCTCCAAATTATCTTCTAAGGTCTACGTCATTCAAATTAAATACATTTAAGTAAGGATGTTCAAAGGCTCTGTTGCTCTACTAAACAAGAGTCACTCAGAAATCTCAAGAAACTATGGCAAAAGTTGAGTGTGTATTTGAAACAAACCTGCTCAGTAGTTTGCCAAAGTTTCATATCCAGGGTGAGAGAGATGTGGTACCTTCGTGTTGTATGACGTTCAACTGTGGGATCCTTGGATAGGACCTAGCCTCCTGAAGCCATAGCTGCAGGAGTCCCATGGGTCCCACGAAAATCCTATTTCCCATTCCCATGGAAAGAGCCCATTGCAATACCTGTAGCAGAAATCCTGCCTATAGTCATAACACTTTTGTCCTCCCCAGGGATCAAGTTTCAAGATTTACTGTTTTCACAAAACTGAAGTGCTCTTCATCACAGACGTTTTGTTCATCATTTCTGCTGGTCTTGTTAATCTCCCCCTCCTCTTTCCCAGATAAACCACAGTCAATGGATATGCTCAGTAACAAGCATCATGCCAAGGAATATCTTGCATACTTTAGAGGGGTAATGTTCTACCAGATTTATCTGGACTTTTAAATGCCATTTTGAAAATTTTTTCTCACTTAATGATCTACTGAATGAAAATTTTGTAATAATTTATTTGGAAAGGGGAAAAGGAACTGAAAAGTGAGAATTATTACCCAGTTTTTCCGGGATTGTCTGATAGCTTAATATTTTGGTTTTGAAGCCTCATAGCAGAACTGTCCTCAGGTGCAGCCCTATTGGTCAACAAAGCATTTTTCACCTAAACTCTTTATTTGCTCTTTAATTCCTGGTTCCATGAATAATCATCTCGCTCTTGTCAGAAAACATGCTGAATCCACCTCCCACCCTACCTCCTGTTTGCATTAACCCAACAAAGGAGCAATGCCTTTCCCATTCATGGGCAGTACAGTGTCTAGTCCTCATGGAGCCTTCACTGTTCCTACTTGGAGTGCCTGGACTCCACAGAAACTTCATTTTTCCCCTCTTCATTTACTTTTTAAAGCCAAGCCTTTGACCTTCTGGGTTTACTAATGGTTTTCCAACCTTCAGTCATAAGGAGTGTGGTATGTGCCTGCCACAGCCCCAGACCACAATTGAGAGCTCTGAATACCCTCTTATTAGCCCCCTAAAAATGTTAAAGCCAGGGTCAAGTGCTAAGCACTCACTGTTGTGGCTATATATATATATATATATGTATTTATTTTTACCGGTATACTTATTTTCCTGCTAATTACTTCTCAAGGCAGATAGGATGGCATGGCAGAAGCCAGATGTGGGATTTGGGTGTATCACCTACATCTTTCCCTTAAAACAAGCATACCTAAAGCACAGAACATCTTTTCACCTTGAAACCTGGGATTTATTAGGAAATCCTGTATTGGATAGGATGGAGAAATCCACAGCCAGAAAGCAGAGTTGCTGGAGGATTGTCCCAGAACACAAGCCACGATTTAAAACAAGTGTTTCTCACAAGCACCTCCCTTTCTTCCAATTAATCTCTTTGCAGGTTTATTTTCATTTCGATTCACCAGAACCTCAGTGAAGGAAACACTGAAAAATGTCAGTGTAGCAAAATCTGATTTTAAAGCTCCATTACCAAAGTTACATTAAAAACTATTTCCAGTCCATACACAGTAATGTCAACCTGCTTGCTGTCATCTGCTCGTACTCCACCACACCAGTACCTCCCATGCTAAGGGTGCATTGCTTCCCTGGCCATTGCTTTCAGCCACTGTCAGCTTGCTTTTTGTGTGCTTCTTTGCATTTTCTGCAAAGAAAATCTCTGTAAGTGCCATTTGGCTATGCTGACTCTTGGCATTTTTGCACAACCTCCACAAGCTTTGATTTCTTGCACTTTTTCGTAGGACAGCTATTTGGTTATTCATGCAAGGGAATCATCTCTGGCATGATGAAATTGAATTGTCTCAGAAATACAATCTGATGAGAATATTTGATGTAGAGATGACTGTATCGTCTCTCCATCAGAGAGAAGAATAAGGAATTGAACCTTTCTAAATGGGGCTTGGCTTTGCAGTGCTGCAGCATGAACTTGTGTCAATGACTGCTGTGCCCTTGGAAGGCAGCCAGCTCCCCCTGCCATGTGCAGGACAGCCCAAGCTTCCAACCAAGCCTGGCTGCATCTTGCTACCTGTGACGTGCCATCGGTCCCCAAGACAAGACAAAATCAGGAGGTTTTGTGTTATTTTCACTGTAGACATTGAACCATCAGTTGCATCTCCCATAAATCATGCTGATAATCGTGGCCAGACTGTGTATCCGCAGTTCCCACCGTTTGCATTCAGGGATGATGCACCCCCACTGCAGACCACAGCAGTCACTGCGGATCAGGGTCTGATCTCATGGCCCTGCTGTGTATCTAGCATCATTCAGTCAGTCCCGGCAGGTACTTTGGACTCGTACCAGCGTCACTCTGCCTCTCTGTCTGTTTTAAGAAGAATGTTTAGGAAGAGATGCCAAAAATATCTTTTCTCCAGTACAGGCACTGCCTAAGAACCTGTACTCTGTTATCAGAAACCTCCTGCCATCTGGTATTTCAGATATTACCATCAAAAAATTCAATGCAAAATTCACAGTGTCCTGTAGCAATGGGTGCTCCAGGGGGCACAATGGGACCTGGCTCAACTGTGAGCACTGCCTGCAGAATGTTTCAGAATTGAGACTCTGTGCAGAATGCTGGCAAGATTGGAGACAAAGACAGAGTCCACACAACCTCTACTTGTCCAGTTCCATGCACGAAACTCTCCTTTTTATCTGAACCAATGTTGCACAGAGATGTATTGCCCTGCCTGCAATGGAGGACTCATGGCTTTATCTAACAAGGGAGAAAAATGAACTAGAAGTTCATACCATTCCCTAGAACTGTAGAACTATAAAATCATAGAACCATAATGATTGGAAAAGACCACTAAGATCACCTATTTCAACCATCACCCCCTCCCCATCATGCCATGGGGATGGTGGGGGGGATGGTGGGGATGTCCCTCAGTGCCACATCCACACTGTTCTTGAACACCTCCAGGAATGGTGACTCCACCACTTCCCTGGGCAGTCTGTGCCAATGCATCACCATTCCTTCTAAAAAGAAATCTTTCACAATATCCAAGCTAAACCTTCCCTGGTTCCTCATTGTATCAGAAGAGTGGATGAGTTATAAGCAACAAGAATTGATCATGTTTTACATTGGTTTCTGAGCTAGAATTCAAACTACAGCAGCTGACAGGTGGTAGAGACTCAGACATGCCATTAGAGCAGCCTGTGGGGATCAGCTTTGTCCACCATGTCCTTGAAAATCACAGCAAACCATTCCCAGCTCCTGAGCTCCAGAGAGCAACAGCAGGCATCCTAACGTGCTCATTGCTTGAAGGTGCAACAGAATGAGATTGGATAGGAGTTAGAGGAAGGAAAATAAAAGCTGATACATTTGCCTAGATCTACTGTCTGGAGAGCTAATTAGTCCTGGTTCTGATAAACATACTTTTGGGGAGAGGAAAAAAAACAATCAGCCAAATTAACTTGCCTTTTCTCCGGAGACTTTTAATGCATTGAAGAAAAAAACATTCAGTTTCATGCAGTTCTGACACAGGCACAACTCTGCACATGCTTGACAAGCACCACTGTTACAGGCTGCTTGTGAAGGAATCCAAAAGCGTCTCCAATTCATAAGTGTCTCTTTATGAAGCCCAAGTTCCAAAAACAATTGTGGTCCTGCATCTCCCAGGTACTTTCTGTCATGATATACCAGAAGCCATCATCATTTGGTGCAATTTGTTCTAATTAGGGCCCTAATTAGTGCTGCTATGGTACTGGGAGCCCTGGGGAAACATGGTGCCTCCCAAGGTGCAGTCCCAGGCTGAGAAGCCAATGCAAGCAAGCTGGCAGCTGGGACGGCAGCAACAGCACCCATTACGATGGGCAATAATGCAGCAATACCAAGGAGCAGCTTCTACAACTGGTGACTAGTAACAGCAGCTGCTATGGAGTCCCTGGATAAAGATGCTTCAAGGACACCAAAAAGCCTTGTGCCATTGGGGCATATCAAAGGAGACATGAAGGTTTGTAGTATAAAGTGCCCTAAAAGACCTTGTGCCATGCCACAAGAGCAGCCCTTGAGAGTAACCTTACAAAGCAGAGTTGGGTAGCTGCAAAGAAGTCAGGCAGATCGACAAGAACCCACAGCCAAGATGTGCAAACCATTAAATGAAACAAGAAACAAACATTTCAGATAAAGCAAAAGAGAATAAATACTGTAAATATCAAAAGAGAGGGGATTACAGACCTGAGGATAACAAAAATGCCGACAAAATGAAGTGCAAACAGCAATAGTTGAAGAAGCCAGATAGAGTGTTTAAATCTAAGCCTTTCATAACACAGCACCATAAAAGGTCTTAAAACAGGACCGGTCAAAATTTTCCATCAAAACTTCTCTACTAAATGGTAAAATTAGTACTTTTATATGATTACTCTGGCTAATTTTTTTTTTAACCCACAACAGCTGCTTTCCATGAAAATTTTCAACATTTTGTGGAAACACCAAAAAAACCCCAACCCTCTGTTTATGGCAACTGACTATTTTCAGACAAAAAAAAAAGAAGTGAATATTTTTGATGAGCATTAAAGAATGGCCTGTAGGTTTGAGACATGACTAATCCCTTTGTTGCCAAACACTGAATATTTTTTGGTTTTCCGATAAAAAGTCCAAATTTTCCTCTGGGGTGGGGGGGTTGGGAACAACTTTCCAAACCAGCACTATTTTAAATGTCAGAAGGAAAAATTCAAACTCACTTCCTGCCTTAAGGTATGGCCAGTGCTGAGGCCTTTGTAAAGAAGAAGTACTGGGGGTCAGTCAATGAGCAAAAGCAATTAGACAAACAGCCTAAGTCTGGATAAGCTGCAAACAGAAATGGAAAGAAGCAGGAAAACCAACAAAATGAAAATCATTGAAGTCATTAGGCTGGGAGACACAGCGAGAGAATTGGAGCGTGGATTGGTGGTTTTGTTGTGGAAGGAGTCAAATAGTCTGGTTTTGGATAGCTGAGAAGCAGTTTGCAACTAAGCATCTGAACACTTGGAGACCAAGTAGTCACAGTCTTGTATATTTGGGCAGTTGACTACTCTTGCTGCCTCAGTAGCCTTGGTTGCTCTATAATGAATGAAAAATTAGTGGTACATTTTTTAATCTGCCTGTGCCATGGCAGATAATGTCAGGCCAGAAACATTTCTTCAGCCTACCAAAGTATCATTCAGTAAAATAAATACACTATTGAAAGAAGTTAAATCAAAATCTGAAATCCCAACATTTATTGCAGGAATATTATATGGTGCCGTATATTAAAAATGGTTATTTAAGGAAACCGTTCTGTTGGACGGGAGCCAACCCTTGTGTTCTTAGTAATAAAATATTTCATCTCATTTCACCTCTAACTTTTGATCTTGCAGTAGGTATCACCAGAAGATGGCAGGGTAAGCCAAGGCAGCTGTAAATGTCATCATGCATTAGTGAAGGACCTGGAGTTAATTTAAACCTATTTATTTGTGATTCTCTTGCTTTTCTAGCACCTAGCAGCTTACTTTACATATGCAGTAGTAGCCTGGGGTAGACTTTTCTCATGAAATTTCAGGATTAAATATGGGGCTGCAAATGTCTCCCAGCAGCCTCAACTGAAGTGATAATAGAAACCAAGTAGCAAAAACTTCTGGAGGAGGTAAAAAATACTCTCCGTGGGTCCCCTACCTCCTCTGACAACTTAAGGGTCATGCAGAGAGTTAACACACAACAAATCTCTCACGAGGGTTCAACCTTCTGCTAAAGCTGGGGAAGAGGCTCTTGGAGCAGATGAGCTATTATCAGAGCTCCAGCAGAGCAGAAAAGGTGGGAGGAAAAGGGATCTTGAAAAGACAAAACTGGTGTAGCTCCATCTGACCATGGTAGACAGGAATTAGGGTAGGGTTTTTGCCTTTGCTGCTGAGGCAAAAAGCAGGTTACACAAGGGAGTCAGATGCATTAATCAAAGGTTGAAGTTACAGAGAAAAAAAAGAGAAGATTGATAGAAGAATGATGGATAAGAAAAGGAAAGATAGAGTCAGAAGCAAAAACACCATGAAATTCTATCAGCGCCACTTATGGGACTTAGTAAGAGTTGTAGTTGAAACTACTTCATGCATTTGTCTGAGTTTCTGTTTTGTTTTTTGTCTTCCTCATGCATGTGATAATTCCATCAGAGAGGGATTAATGTAAGTTGTCTGAAGCTATGTTACACTGAATGCTGGCTGGGCTGGCTCTGGTTATGCTGAGGCCCCACTGGAAATGCTTTACCTGCTCCTTTTCTTATTCTGTCTCTTCTGGAGCACTTCTCCCCTTTTTTCTTCTGCTTTGAAACTTTCCAAATCAGGCAAAACCCACTGATCTGCATTAAGTAAGGCTTGGACATGACAACCGGACATCCATCACCGTACGTCTTCTGCTGGCTGATGTTACCTGAGGACAGCTGGAGAGGAGCCCAGACTTTCCCAGTGTTACCAGTGAGAGCAGACAATATGGTCCCACCAAAAAACTAACAAACATAAATAAATGTATTTATAAAACAAACAAAAACAACTCAAAAAGTAGTTCAGGCCTGCTCAGAATCAATTACAGTGAAAGACTTAAAGAATTTACCTGCCTGGTGGGAAAGTTACACAACAGGAACTCAGGAAGGAGGTAACATGGCAAGAACGGCATCCTTAAAGATTACTCAGCTCAGAAGGTGGACATCAAATATTTAGTATCAAAAGAAAGAATATTCATCACAAATAGAAACGTACAGGCATTGTGTTGCTTCATGTGGAGTGGACCAAAAGCAGGCTTCTTCCAGTGCCTATGAAGGTTTGATCCTTGTCACTGACAGTGATTTCTTGGCAGTAGTCCATTATGCAGTACAGCTCCATTTGAATTGGGTTAAAATAGTGGATGAATATGAA
>NW_024962262.1:11281885-11284706 GCF_019238085.1 Lagopus leucura
GGGGAAGGGAAGGGAAGGGAAGGGAAGGGAAGGGAAGGGAAGGGAAGGGAAGGGAAGGGAAGGGAAGGGAAGGGAAGGGAAGGGAAGGGAAGGGAAGGGAAGGGGAACTCTAAAAAGAACATTTTAAATTGCGCGAAAGCACCCAGCCTTCCTACTACAGACATTGTAAGAGTAACAACAAGTGACTCATAGGAGAGGAAGAGCAAGGTTTCTGGAGCAAAACAGACAAAAGGATGCTTAATAAAATAAATATCTAGTCTTCAGTCTTTTACCCCTTCAAAGTCCTTTCCAAATGGAGATGTGGGTGGTAATGAAAGGATGTGGTTTCTGTGAGAGTGGAACTTCCAGGTAAGGGTGGAGTGAGTTTTACTAAGTTGCTTTAAGATCTCATTTAGGGCATGGTAATGCAGCACACCCATATTGTCTCTCCAAGCTCAGAAGAAACATAATTTACCTCTTCAGCCTATAAAAAGAAAAAAGAAAAAAAAAGTCATAGCTGACAATGCCAGCAGATGCAGGTTAACAAAAAGTAGACAAGAATGAAGAAGGTGAAAGCATGGGACACACACTTGGCTCAGTTCAAGGTTAACGGCAAAGCTATGTAATTCCTGAATTTCTTCTGGGACCAATCCCACTTGATTTACCTTAGTGAAGCACTTCTCATTTCAGCATAGTTACTCCTGGTTCACATAAAGCCTTATGGCCTTTTCATTTTGACTGTGTACAGGTTTCAATCTCTTTAGTGAAATCTATGTTGGGATAGGGTGCTGGCTGCAGGTTAGCTTTGACCTCACAAAATAAGAATTTCTCATTTTTAGTCCCAGTGTAGGGTGAGGAAAACATTTGGTGCTTTCCATTGGTTTCCTGCGTAAAGAAAACTAGCAGACATTAATATAAGCTGTGAATTATAAAAATGTTGAGCTTTGGGTTAATTAATTCTCCTTCACTAGCTTGAATTTTTAGACATTTTTTCTTAAAGAGAAGGAGAAATTTAAAAGCCTACTTCTGAACTCATTAAGGTCAGTGTAAATAAGGAGTAACTACTCATGCTAATGGAAATACACTAGTGTATAAATTAGCAAAAACAGATCTAGTTTCACTTAAACTGGTTTTTTATGTACTACATCAAGTTCCACTCTTTCCACAGTTACATGGTAAGAGGTGTTGTTGTGCTTTGCACACTCGCACAATAAGTAAGACTATTAAATAAACAGGGATACAACAAAAATATGAAGTTTCAGAATATTCAGGAAATCATCATTTCCTGGAGCTGAATAAACATTTTAGAAAAAACTCACCCAGCAGGAAATGGAGCTATCTGAAGTTGCCAGTAGGTTCAGAGGATGTGGAAAGGGGTTTGTTCAGAGGCGTTAAATAAACAGAGTAAAATGCCTTGGGAAATAGTTCCCTTTATTTGCTTTCTTGGCTAACAATGTTCATTTTACATTCAGCCTTCAGCACAAGAGACACAAACAGGCCCCATGCAAGATTACCAAGCTGAGTGTAAGCTGATACACAGTCTTCCTGATTCTGCAGGCATCCTGAAATGATAGCTAAGGGAGATCGCACTGCCTTGTTCAACTCCTGAGCACGTTACCTCTGCATATGAATGGTTTGGCAAGTTAAATATTATCAAATTAACCATTTCATTGCTCTCAGAGTTAGCAGGTCCATTCAGACATTGGCAAAATACCAACTGTTCTCCAAGGAGCAAAAAGCAATACAACAGTATGCTAATAGAAAAACACCTGTGGTACATCAAACTCTGATATCTGGGAAATGATGTAAAATCTAAAGTAAATCAGAGTTACCAGAAGGTAGAGAAAGTGAATAATGATATTCACGCTTCCTTCATAGAATTATTCAATAATAATATGCTAACGAAGTTGACATGGTGTTTCATGAATACCACTCTCAACTATCACAAAATATGAGGATCATGCTGCAGGTGTCAGCTGGACTGAGCCTCAAGAAAACATTTTTCAGTCCAGGTCATTTAGCCAGAGTCAGATACAACCTGAGGAGTATCATCTACGAAGTGCCATTGTTCTTTCTCTCCCTATTTTTTCTTCTCCTCTTAAATTGTGCTAAGTGTAGTAGGCAATGCAACAGCTGAGCTTTCAGGCCCCCCATAAGACCATTGAGAGAAGCTGACAGTCTTCACTGGTCACCCTGAGCAAAGTTCTCCACAGTTTCTACACAAGTGTCATTCTTATAAACCAGTAAAATCAATAGGCTGAAAGGAATTAGGCAGTTAATGTGCAAAATTATATCAGACTGGGGAGAAAATATCTATCTGCGTCTTAATGTCTCTAAACAGCCCAGCAAACCAATCCTTATTTTCAGTAAATCTCAATAGTTTATGTGTCAGAATGCGGCTGTAATCTCTTTTGGTCCACGGAACAAGTGATGTCTTTTGTGGCACAAGCTGTTTTCTACAGCCCAGCTACATGCTGCTTGTCTCCATGGGTCCCCTGTGTCACTTGTGTCACCTGTGTCACTTGTCAAAAAAACAATTAACATCACCGGTGACCGGGGGATCAGGCCTAGCCAGCATGGGTTCATGAAGGGCAGGTCCTGTTTGACCAACCTGATCTCCTTCTATGATCTAGTGACCCATCTGGTGGATGAGGGAAAGGCTGTTGATGTGGTCTACCTAGACTTCAGCAAAGCCTTTGACACTGTCTCCCACAGCATTCTCCTGCAGAAGCTGGCAGCCAGAGGCTTGGATGGGTACACTCTTGGCTGGGTAAGGAGCTGGCTGGAGGGCCGGGCACAGAGAGTGGTGGTGAATGGAGTCAAATCCAGCTGGCGACCGGTC
>NW_024962262.1:11284806-11335359 GCF_019238085.1 Lagopus leucura
GGGATGAGTTTCAACAAGGCCAAATGCCGGGTCCTGCACTTCGGCCACAACAACCCCAGGCGACGCTACAGGCTTGGGGCGGTGTGGCTGGAGGACTGCGTAGAGGAAATGGACCTGGGGGTATTGATTGATGCTCGGCTGAACATGAGCCGACAGTGTGCCCAGGTGGCCAAGAAGGCCAATGGCATCCTGGCTTGCATCAGAAACAGTGTTGCAAGCAGGAGCAGAGAGGTGATTGTTCCCCTATATTCAGCACTCGTGAGGCCGCACCTCGAGTACTGTGTCCAGTTTTGGGCCCCTCACTGCAAGAAAGATATTGAGGCCCTGGAACGTGTTCAAAGAAGGGCAACAAAGCTGGTGAGGGGTCTGGAACACAGGCCATATGAGGAGAGGCTGAAGGAGCTGGGAATGTTCAGCCTGGAGAAGAGGAGGCTCAGGGGAGACCTTATTGCTCTCTATAACTTCCTGAAGGGAGGTTGTAGTGAGCTGGGGGTCGGCCTCTTCTCTCGTGTCATTAGTGATAGGACCAGGGGGAATGGTTTCAAGCTACGGCAGGGGAGATTCAGGCTGGACATGAGGAAGTATTACTTTTCAGAAAGGGTGGTCAGGCACTGGAATGGACTGCCCAGGGAGGTGGTGGAATCACCGACCCTGGGGGTGTTCAAGGAAAGGCTGGATGTTGTGTTGAGGGACATGGTTTAGTAGGAGCTATTGGGAATAGGTGAACGGTTGGACTGGGTGATCTTTTAGGTCTTTTCCAACCTTAGTGATTCTATGATTCTATGATTCTATGATCAGCAGCAGACCTGCAGCTTACAGCACCTATAAGTCAGACGGCTATATTTCCAGTGTATACCCCATCGATGCAGCAATTCAGAGAGCTTCTGGAGAATAAATAAAAGTGAGGACATGGGGAGAAGAATGGGAGGCACCTGCAAAGTGAATAACAGAGGCAGAGAAAATGGAGGAGGCAGTGGAGGAGCACTGTGAAGGAAGAACTAATGGGTGAAGAAAAAATGAAGGGAGAAATTACAGCAAAAAGAGCCAGAAAAGTAACATTAGGGACTTTGAGAAGAAGCAGAAGTAAAGTAAGATTTAGAGGAGTGAGAAAAGGTGGACCAAGAAGAGAGGAAAGAAAAAATTCCAGTGGGTCTGATAACAGAGCTGTGATGAGGCTTCACACACTTCAAACAAGAAATATGGGCCCCTCCCCAGCAAAACTGAGCTTCTGCTGCCAGCAAAATTGTTTCCACAGCTGAGATCACAGTGCCAGTGAATGCCTGTGATCGCCCCATCCAGGTGCTCTGCAATACAGGCAGCACCAGATTCAACCCATCAAAGTGATGGGAATAAATCTGAGGGCCAGGAATGAGCTCTTGGGCCCCTGCTTGGCTGCCGCTGTGCAGAAATGAGAACATAAGTAGCCAAAAAAAGACACATTTAAGGTATAACTCAACAAAAATAAGAAACAGACCCTTCAACATCAGATGGTAACAAATCAAGTTCAGGGAGTAAGAACCAGCTATGCACTGGGAGGGACAAGGACTCCGCAAGCTGTTGTAGGAGTCTGATACGCCAATTTGCAAAGGATACTGAAATTCCATCTGTTTCAATTTCTAAATTGCACTTTCTCTGGTAAACTCTCCCATCTGAGCCCTTGGTAACACTCTACAATCTAAAGCCTGCACAGTTTCCAAGATTCTCTAGTTTTCCTTACTGCATACAGTCCCTGGCCTTATTGCTACTTCTGGTAATCTACATGACACAGGGCAGGGTGCATAGCTCTGCTTGTTTCTCGGATAGCTGCTATGACCTTTGGGGAGCATTTTTAGCATAAATTGTAATCCAGCACATATAGAGGTATGCCGTTTTGGCCTGATGGGAAAGAAAGATGCAGGGAAGGATACTATGATCCAGACCTACTTTTTCAAGTGTAACTTCAACACACTGCATGAATTACATAGTCAGTACATAGAGATAAGGTAAGATTTTCAAAAGCGTCTATGCCAGACAGTAACCAAAATCCTACTGGAAGTCTCCCCATTAATCTGTACCAAAAACCGATAAGGACAGGTTATAAGAGATTTTCTAGGAGATGGCATCCAACTTACTGCAAGCAACCATGTCATAGAGTCTAGCTCATAACCACTAATTCACTTGTGTTTACTAGCATGTCAGAGTGTTATCTTACAGCTATGTCAAATATTCATCTTATTATCACAATCACACAGAAGATTTTGTGAAAGAATCCAGTTTTTTGACTGGAGAAGGAACAACATGGTTGCTCATACATCAGTTTGTCCCAGCCCCTGTCTGGTCTTTGTTTGCACAAGACTTAGAAGTGCATTGCATATATTTAAATTCACAATTGACTCCTGATATGATTTAAAGTTATGGGAGTATTCCACAGTGGTGAAGCTGATGCAAAGCCTCTCTCTGCTAGACAAAGTTCTTGTTAAAGATAACCACATTGCTGCTTTGTGGAAGTAACCCATCGGAGGCCACAGACCAGTTCAGTATCCCTTTCCACACAACACTTACACTGTCTTCCATCTGCCCATCTCTTGCCAGGGGTGGGTTCCATTTCAGTTCAAAGAAGAGAAAGAGTCCCAGGAAAATATTTTCACCTCTTGTTCCACCCTGAATCCAACAACACTGGGAGACGCTAGCTGCAAAAAAAGTCTGTGACATCACCCAGAAAGGGTAAATATGAGCAAACAGAAATTTTAGAGAAGCTCCAAGAGGATTGCATCTCTGGGCAACCTCATCTCCTATTTTTTTCAACTCATCCTGCTGGCCATCACCATGGCCAGCAGGTCTACAGAAGTGATCCTCCCCCTCCACTCTGCCCTGGTGAGGCCACATCTGGAATACTGTGTCCAGTTCTGGGTTCCTCAGTTACAAAAGACAAGGATCAGAGAAGACAAAGGAGACTAGTGGAGGGCCACGAAGATGATAATGGGCCTGGAACATCTCGCATATGAGCAAAGTCTGAGTAACCTGGGTCTGTTCAGCCTGGTGAAAAGACTAAGGGGGGATCTGATACATTTTTATAAATATCTAAAGGGAAGTGGAAGGCAAATGAATGAGGCCAGGCTATTCTCAGTTATGTGTAACAGTAGGACAAGGAAAAATGGCCTGTTGATTGTAGGAAGTTCTGAACTAACTTGTGGAAGAACCTCTTTACAGTAAGGGCAATGGAGCACTGGAACAAGCTGCCCAGAGAGGTTGTTGGGTCTCTTTCTATTCAAGATCCATCTGCACACCTACCTACGCAACCTGTTGTAGGGTACCTGCTTTAGCAGCAGAGCTGGACTCGATTTCTTGAGGTCCCTTCCAATCCCTGCAGTTCTGTGATTCTGTGTTATTCTGATTCTGTGATTCAAAATTAAATTGTCATCTCCTCTGGGCTGGAGACACTGATCTGAATGCATTCTGTCAACTGCCTTGCATGCCTTAAGGATGGTGTAAATTGTAACTGTAAAAAGGGATAATTAAATGTACCTTTGCCTGCTTTCAAATGTGCCCAAACACAGAGTGTAAAGTCAAGCAAAACACCTACTGACAATGTGTTTGGCAATCTCGGTTCAAGGCTCATGCAGATCCTGCCCATCTCTCTGAACCTGCATGTCCACTGGTGCTGATGGTAGCCTCCCCCCCAGGGCAAGGTGGGTCAAACAAATGCTCTGCTGTTCCTATCCAAAGGAGGAGGTAAGAAATCTCCCACCTTGGAAGCCCAATCAGCCCAGGATTGCAAAAGACAGAAATTTACATCCTGGAGAAGTTCATATTCCCTAAAAAAGAAGAGAAAGGAAGGAAGGAAGGAAAATTCACCATGAACCCTCAATTGAATGCCTCCTGGGAAGAAGATGGCATATTTGTTTTGGTAAATCAAACAAAAAAAAAAAATAATAAATGCCATTTCAGGTTGGCTGGTGACTTTCCAAATGCTGATCAAATTCAACAAATGGCTTTGGTCAAAACAAATGAAAACTGGGTTTCCTAACTGTCAGAAAGATTTTATTTAGACATATTCTGAGCATCAGCCCTTCACATTTCTGAAATATTTAATTTTCTGGATACCTATAATTAAATTCATGTAAATAAAGGTACATTGGTCGTGGTTCACCTTCCATGGAAAATCACAGTATTAATGTTGTTAGATGAAAAACATGAATGCTTTCTTCCCCTGGCACAAGGAGCTACACC
Organism: Lagopus leucura; assembly: GCF_019238085.1. Classification (NCBI taxonomy): domain Eukaryota; kingdom Metazoa; phylum Chordata; class Aves; order Galliformes; family Phasianidae; genus Lagopus; species Lagopus leucura. The sequence goes on from NW_024962262.1 coordinate 11,289,016, forward strand.
CGTATCCCCAGGGCACCACACTGGCCATTGATCTGGGCTGGCATGTCTCATTTGTTGGCCAGTTGTGTCCTTTCTCATTAAGAGACCTGACTTGAGATAAAGTCCTCTGCACAGTAAACACTTGACCAGTTACTCTGTTTTTTGCTGTGCTCCTCTAAGCTCCTGCCAAAGTGTGGAACTGAGGATGCTCCAAGGAGGTGAGTGATGCTGGGAGATGAGGATGAGAGAGGCACAGAAGATCCCAGGCAGTTGCTATATCAGCACATCTGACATCCCCTCACTACCCAGACAGAGCAAGAATCAGGGTTTTCTTTTGAGTCAAAGAGATGTCCAAGCAGCTGCCAGCTTTATCATCCTAGCCTCTCATTTTCTTGGCTGTTATTTCAGAACTTCAAGATGAAAATGTACTGTGACATTTCACCCCGAAGTTTTGTTCTGTACTTTTTAATTTTGGCAGGGAAAAATCCTAATGTTGAGAAAGTAGAACGTGATTTGCATTTCAATTCCTGATTTCAATTACAGCCAACAAATATATTAGCTGGTTATTTACACAATCCAGGATCAGTGCCCCCAGTTTTCTCATTTCCACTTAAATGTAGCCGCTGTCATTTGTTTCCCAATTATCCCAGGCTTCTCTGGCATCTTCTAGTGAGCTGGGCGCTTGTCAGGGTCCACCTCATTGAGATGCAGTCATCAGAGGGCCCACAAGGATTAGCTATCTTCTCAGCTCAGATAAGGCAAGAAGGGCACCTAATTGTTCCCCCCCCCCCCCCCCCACCCATCCCTGGAAAAAATTTAAAAATTTGACCTTGCTAACCTCTAGCTTCCAAATTTATTTTCTACATGACCATACATGACCGTCTGCATTTCTAGGAGATACAGTAGATCCATTTGTTTAGCATAAGAAGACTAAGAACCCAGCATAATTTTCCAGTGCTATGTTTTGTAACACACTCCATTATATAGCTGAGTGAGAAATCAGCTGAACATCTCTCATGCCTGACCATATGATCAGGAGGCAGACACTGTGGGTGCAGTTCTGTGAGGGATCTCCTTTGAAGTCAAAAGTCAAAAAGACTTTCAGGAGTTTAAACATCTTTTTAATGTGGTCTGCGTTCTGTGTGGAGCACAGTCCATACTTCAAGGGCTTTCTATGACTCTGTGAGAAATGCATTTCTCAAAACCCATTTTTCACATCTGTCCCTACAAACTGTCTAAATGCCTTGTCCATTTGGTAGGTCCTCACACGCTTCAAAGGGTGCTCATCATAAGCAAGGTCCTGTGAGGTCCCAAAGCTAATGGCAGTTTAGTCTGGATCAGATAGTGGGGGTCACAGTCTGAAGGCTGAATGTAAATATCTGTTCTAAAGGTAACAAAGCCTTCTTTTTCTCCTTGCTCTTTCAAAGACAAGGACATCTACATTGCACTGAACTGACTTTACCTTTCATGGAGTAGCCTTATTATATCCCAGTTTTGGGCTGACTTTCAGTGCAAGAACTGTATACTTACCAAGTATACTAGGTAAGAACCAAGCTCAAGATGGTCAGGCAGGATTAGTCCTGTGTCCCCTCAATCCCATACCGTGTTCCTCAGAGCCAGCTCTTCTGTGCTCCCAAAAGTGCCATTTTGGAGAGAGAGTAGCAAGTCTTGCCTCAGAAAGGGCAGAAGAGAGTCTGAAAAGGAAATATGTTTTGCTATCTTCAGAGAGTACACACTCTGTAGGAGTTGATCTCAGGTACACAACATATTTGAGTAAGGCTCAGTTTCTTCTACAACAGCACCGTAGACAGGAGATGGCTGCCTTGTGCTAAAATATCCCAGTGTATGTGCTGGGCAATTTTGGTGGGGCCCATCATGGTAATGGAAATCAAGTGGCTGCGCACCCTTCCTGCAAGCTCTAAGTAACGAGGGAAAGTGTGTAGTCCTGCCATCACTTATTTCCTCCCCTCCTCAGTGACTTTCCGGCCTGGTGTAACACCTTGGGTTGCTGTGCACCCACAAGCTAGAAGGGAAAAAAATATTAATAATAAAAAATAAATGGAAAATGTAAGAAAAAAAAAAAAAAGAAAGAAAAAGAAAAAGAACAAAATCCAACTGGTTTCTGGAGCAAATTTCAGTTTTCATAATGCTGTCATACAGTCCCAGTGCAACGTTCAAAGTAATTCTGCAACAGTTTCAAAATGTCACTGTGACATATGAGGTAATGCCATGTTATGTACAGGCTGGCCTGGGAGCTGCTAGGCTGAGCTCTGCCATCAGCACTGTATTAGGAGCAAGCACTCACCCACCTTCATTTTCTCAGGGGAACAGGAGTTTCCAGAACCCAGATGGAATCCATGGCAGAGAAATCTCCCTGATAGGAAGGTCTTCCTCATTTCTGGACAATTCTTTAACATAATGAGGAGTTGTTTGGGATTCTGACTGGGGAAGGTAAAAGGTTTGTTACTTGAGCAATTCCTACATTACTGTTTTGCTCTCATGTAAAGCCTGTTGAGATCACAGAATGGCTTGGTTAGAAGGGACCTTAAAGCCTATCCAGTCCCAACCCTGTGCCATGGGCAGTGCCACCCAGCAGCTCAGGCTGCCCAGAGCCCCATCCAACCTGGCTTTGAGTTCCTTCAGGGACGGGGCACCCACAGCCTCTCTTGGCAGGTGTGCCAAGGCCTTACTGATCTCTGAGTGAAAATTCCTAACATCTAACCCAAATCTCCCCTCTTTTAGTTTAATGCCATTCCCCCTTGCCCTGTAACAATCAGGCGGTGTGAAAATTCGGTCCCTCTCTTTCTTGTAAGCTCCATTCAATTCCTGGCAGGCTGCCATGAGTTTTCCTGGGAGTCTTCTGCAAACTAAGCAAGCCCAACTCCTTCTGCCTTTCTTCTTCACAGGAAAGGTGCTCCAAGCCTTCACATTCAGATCAGAGAGTGCTTGGCTATATGGCAGCATGGAAAAAGGCTAAAGCTGATACATTTTTATAGTCTGATTGCCAACTTCTCTCCACTGATTTTAGCTAAAGTCATCTAGAGACTCTGAGAAAACAAACAACTTATTTTACTAGAACCAACAGTAGTTATTTTATGATTTCTTTTGTTATGAGTACATGAAACAAGCAAAACCTGACTAATTCTACAACTTCCTCTTCAACTCCAGTTACAAAACTGCACAGAATCACAGAATTGTAGGGGTTGGAAGGGACCTCCAGAGATCATCGAGTCCAACCCCCTTGCCAAAGCAGGTTCCCTACACACAGGGAACGTAATAGACACAGCAGGTCTACTACGTCACCCTGGAGTACAGAGTAACAAGAAGCTGCTCATCTCCTCCTCTTGCGGGGCATCAGACCCCATCACTCATGTTCCTTCTGTCTTTACTGGTGATTGTTCCTTGACTTGGGGATTAGGCTTAAAGCTTTCATAGAATTATAGAATAGAATCATAGAATCACCAACATTGGAAAAGACCTCCAAGAACATTCAGTTTAACCGTCCACCTACCACCACCATTTCCCCACTAAACCATGTAACCATGTCACCCAATGTGAATCACCCCTGGTGCAACATGAGGCCATTATCTCTTGTTCTAACACTAGTTACATGGGTGAAGAAGTCGACCTCCAGCTTGCCACAGCCTTCGTTCAGGTTGCTGTAGAGAGGAATAAGGTCTGCCCTGAATCTCCTCCAGACTAAATGATCACAATTCCCTCAGCCAATCCACATAAAACTTGTGCTCCAGACACTTTGCCAGCTTTGTTGCACTTCTCTGGACCCAAAGCAGGGCCTCAATGTCTTTTCTTGTAGTGAGGGGCCCAAAACTTCATTTCCCTGCTCCTGCTGGCTGCACTGGTTCTGATACAAGCCAGGATGCCATTGGCCTTCTTGGCCACCTGGGAACACTGCTGGCTCATGTTTAGCTGAGCGCTGACCAACACTCCCAGGTCCGTTTCTTCCACACAGCCTTTCAGCCACTCTGCCCCAAGAATTCCCTGAGGTTCTTGTGACCAAAATGCAGGACTTGGCATTTGGTCTTGTTGAATTTCATCCACTGGCCTCAGCCCAGTTATCTATCCTGTCCAGATCCCTTTGAAAGGCCTTCCTAACCTCAAGCTGATCAACACAGCAAAGAAGTTCAAGCCATGGGCTGTCAATTTCCCCAGGAGAATACTGTGGGAAACAGTGCCAAAGGCCACATCTGGAGAACAGTTCAGCAGACCTAGTGGGGGTCCCTCCTCTATTCTGTCTTCTCCAGTGGACAGGATCTTTGCCTTGTGCTGAAGTGCCAGACATATCTAGTCTCTCATAAACAGCTTCAAAACTCATCCTGCACATACACACTGAGATGCACTGAGATAGAACTGAGATGTCTGGGGACAGCGAAGAGCTGTGCTCTGTGAAGGTACCCTTCTCTCAAGGAAACTGAATATTTATTGGCTGGGGAGGACACAACTGAATATTAAGAGTATGGTATGTTGTTCCTCTGATCATTGTCTACACAGAGGTGTCCTCAGGATGGACTGTCTATTTGTGTGTGCAGTAATAGAAAAAATATACTTTTTGAAACAAGTGAAGAAGGAGATCCCTGGATCTACAAGATAGTAAGTCCTCTCTTAGTTCTTGGGAGGACTATGGAGAAAGTCTTCATGCAGGCCATTTCAGAACATATGAAGAGAAAGACAGCAATTGGGAACAACCAGCATGGATTGACAAATGGCAAATTTATCAATAAAATTGACAGTGGGTGTTCAGTCAGTCTCTTGCTGATGCCAAACTGGAAGGATTAACTAATACATTGAATGATACCTGGGGGACCCAGATGAGCTAGAGCCATGGGCCAGCAGGAACTTAAAGAAATGATGAATGCAAAGGTGAATGCAAAGTCCTGCACCTGGGGAGGACTAACTTCCTGTGCCAGCACACGCTGGAGGCCAACCAGCTGTGGAGCAGTTCGGAAGATAAGGGTTGGGGAGCCCAAGTGAACTCAATGCTATGCCTTCATAGAAATGAATGATAAGCACATATTTGCTGTATTAACAAATGCATAGGCAGCAGGATGTAGAAAGTGGCTATTTTATTCAGAACTTGTGAGACTACTACATCTGGAATACAGTGTCCTATTCCAGGCCTCATTCAAATGTAAAGAAAATGTCTTACAATGAGAGATTGAGCACTGGCACAGGTTACCCATAGAAGATATTGGATCTCCATCCCTAGAGGTACTAAAAATGCAGTTGTACAAGGTGCTGAGCAACCTGATCTTACATCAAAGCTAGCCCTGCTTTGAGCTGAAGGCTGGACTACAAGCTCTGCAGATGTCTCTTCCAACCTGAATTTTTCCATAATTCTATGATTTATGATAGCTCTTAGCAAATCTTGTGCCATTATGTTGTTGAAAAAAATGGCCTATAGTTTTATAAGTGGAATATAAGAACACTTCCTACTGAAACCTTGGCAACTGCACACATCAGTATTTAACAAATATATTTTAACACTGTTGCTTTCCTTATTTTCACAACTTTCAGGAAGGAAAGAGATTATTAGTAAACATGAATTTTGTAAAGTGATTTCATAAAAATGCTGGCAAAAATCTGTGGAAATACACTGTAAAATAAGCAGAAAAAGTATCAATTTCAGATCACAAGGAATGGAAAGATCTTCAGAATGTCAAAAATAGTGAAATAATTTAACTAGCTCTGTAATTTCTATAATGCAATAAACATATGCATTACCTGCTGGGTAGAAACCATGAAGACATTTTCCATTTGAATTAAGCGAATTCAATCCTGTAATTTCCATTCTTTGGTGCTCATTTTCCTTAAATTATCTCCTGAAAGAGTTTCTTGGCAAAGATGCTCCCTGGAACAATTCACTTTAAATAAATGTTGCACACATTGCAGAAAAAGTAAATTTCACTTTCATAATTGCCCTGTATTCTCACTAAAAACTATAACACAGAAACGGTAATACTGTGTATAACCTATGCACAAACCAGGACTTATCAGTTCCCAACAGCAAATATTTCTGATTATTTTCTCACAAGCAAGCTACAAACTTCCATTTGGATAATGCTGGTGTTTCCGTCACTGTGTATGCTAAGCTACTCCTCCAGCCTACCATTTCTTCCTGTGATGCTCCTACTGCTGTTTCCAAAGCATAAACACAATGCATCAAAAAAAGTCTGGTCTTACGGGAACATCTGCAAATCTAAACTGGTATGGACCTGAGAAATGAAGGGAGCTCTGGAGTATCGGTACCATAGTCTGCACCATTTCTACCTGGATTACTCCATGGGCCTGCACAAGGCATTGCTAAAATCTTGAGATACCTCATAAAACATTATATTGTCCTGATTTTTGGAAGTGGCAGGACAGGAGGATCCTTGCAACCTGAATTACTCAGTATGGGTACATCTCATCATGATGGATAGGGCTTTGAGCAACCAGGTCTAGTGGGAGGTGTCCCCGTCTATAGCAGGAGGGTTGGAACTAGATGATCTTAAAGGTCCCTTCCAATTCAAACCATTCTATGATTCTTTGACCATGATATGGTGGCTGCTTGTGTTTTTCTCTAGAGAGTCACAGATTTCAGGCTGAAGAAATGTCCAAGACATGACTGAGTGCTCATGCAGCAAGCAGTTCAAGAATCTCGTCTGACACAGGCTCTAATCCTCATTGTCCTGAGAGCAGATGGATATCCTCAAGACAGAGTGAATGAATGATGACCAAATTCAAATGACTTCCACTAAAATCATTGCTTATGAGGCTAGCCAATCATATGTCACTGCTCAATTATCTGCATTTAAAGCTTATCTATTGCAGGTTAGAAAAGATTGTTCACTTTATTCCATGTGCTAAAATGTTTTCCTCCTTGTATTAGCAATAATATAATACTATCAATGAGTAATTTCAGTAGATAATATAAGGAAAGTAACAGAAATCCTGGTATTAAATTAATGTAATTCAAATATAAACATATGCATAGAAGATACAGATTATATGTCAAAATACATGTATATAATAAAATTGGATTTAGGTCTTGGTGCTTGTAAACTGGCACCAAATCGGTCACCGTTCTTCATTTTGAATATCCTTATTTTATTTTTCCCCTAAAAATATCTGTACTGTTCACCATCTTTTCTCCTTAACTCAATGGTTTTTTTTTCAGATACCAACTATCATTAATAAAATCTGAATATTTTCCAGATTATGAACAAAGAATGGAAATAAAATGGGTTTTAGAAACCATCTTTGCATTCCAAATTACACAGTTTCTACTCATTTTAACCAGTTTCCATATTGTATGACATGCTAAGAAAAAAAGAATTTTTTTTTCAGGTAAAACTTTACCAGACACAAAGACATACTGTTGTAAAGCATAAGTGCTGATCTTCATCTTGTTTTAATAAGTATGATGAAGTCAATATGGTTATATTTCCTTTTTTCCATCTGAAACTCTGACCTTCAGTATAACATTTACCTCATTTTCTTCATCCACTAATTACTCTATCCTATAAAAATGATTTGTCTGGCAACAATCAGTCTTGAAAAATCAGTACTAGATATTGATCCTGTCTGTCATCTTCTAGATGCTTGAAGATTATTTTCCTTATCAGGTGTTGCATTTTGAATTAAAACATTTAAAGAAAATGGTAGTTACCAAGAATATTCCTTTTTTAAATAATTACTGGTGTATTTTAGTTCTCATTTCTGTCATTTCCCAATGCTCTCATCTTTTAACAATTAGGTACCCTTGGTTTGGTAAGTCTTCTAGCTGACTAAGACATGTTCATATTTCCTGACTATTTCATCATTACCCTTAAGTAACTTTGTGATGGAAATTTGCAAAATTAATATTTTTATTTTTTTAGAGAAATATTTTATAAAGGCTTTTGTTAACTCAGTCTCTGAATAGTCCCTAATTATGTGCATGCTTTCACTTCATAAAGCATTTTTTCCATTTTTTCTTGCATTCATTAAAAGGCGAGGATATTTATTTTCCCTGCTGATGCAGAAAAGAGTCATTTCTCTTTAAAAAGAACAAAGTAAAATAAAAGGAAGAGAGAAAGCTTTTATTCTCTTTAACCTCAGTGACATTCACACCATACACACAAGTTCAGCTATTGCCTTCTCCAATTTACTTTTATTCCACACCAATAACACAGTCACTGAGTATAACTGATGTTGAGTAGTCTTGGCTAGGTTTCCTTGCCCTTTCTTCCCCACATGTATATTCTATTACCACTGTGTCCCATTGCGACCCAAAATCACAATTAATGGAATAATCTCTATTCGGGCTACACTTGCTCCTCATAGTCTCCATTTTGAAGACAGCTACAGTTTGCTGTACTTTAATTATTTTCCACTCATCACAGAATTACAAAAGAGTTAAAGTTGGCAGGGCGCACCGGGTCCCTCTGCTCCATCCCCTAGCCCAGCAGGGACACCCAGAGCAGGGTGCCTAAGGCCATGTCCAGGTGGCTCTGTGAGATCACCAAGGAGGAGACCCCATAGCCTTTGGGTAGTTTGTGCCAGTGCTCCGTCACTGCACAGCACAGAAGGGCTCCTGGTGTTCAGAGGGAACCTCCTGTGCTCCAGTTTGTGCCCATGGCCTCTGGTTCTGGCATCACTGGCAGAGCCTGGCTCTGGCCTGTGGCATCTTCCCTTTAGAAATTTATGGGCATTGGTGAGATCCCCCTGAACTTACTCTTCTCCAGCTCGGTAGCCCCAGCCCTCTCAGCTTCTCCTCAAAGGAGACGTGCTCCCATCTATTCACCATCTTAATGGCCCTTTCTTTAGCCTTCTCTAGTATGTCCAGGTCTCTTGTACTGCAGAGCCCAGAAATGGACACAGTACTTCAAGCATGGCCTCACCAGTGCTGAGTAGAAGGGAAAGATCACCTTTCCTGACTTACTGGCAACATTCCTCAGGGCAAACCAGGATATCATTGCTCTTCTTTGCCACAAGATCTAATTGTTGGCTCATGTTCAACTTGGTGCCCACTAGGAATCCCAGATCCTTTTCTACAAAGCTACTTTCCATCTCAGTGGCCCCAGCACATCCAGATACCTGGGGCTATTCTTGTCCAGGTGCTGAACTTCGAGCTTCTTGCTGAGCTTCTCCTTGCTAAGCTTCATGTGGTCCCTGTCAGCCTGTTTTTCCAGCCATTTCTCTCCACTGGTTTTAAAAACTGAGTTCCTGCATCTGCTAACATAAGATTTTTGCCATTCACAGAATACAAGGAGTATGTTTTTAAAACTTCTTAATTAATCAAACTTTTCAGAAGTTGATTATTTAGTCCTACAATGAGTAAATCTGTTCCTTGTTCCATAATCTTTGATTGCAGACTTCCCATTATTCTTATATCAGCAATGGGCAACAAAATAAACCCCATTCAAGTTGACAGAAAGATTCCTCGTTGACCTCCATCCATGGAAGATGGACTAGGAACCCTTCTGGGTAGCATTGTAACTGGTTAGCCTGAACAAGAGGGACAACAAATTAGTTAAATTTTCTTTGGTAGATTATAAATGATTTTTCATTTCTTGTAAGAGGATATTTTGATGAAGTTTGAAAGTAAAATTTTCCTCTACTGCTCAAGCAAGGAACAAAAAAAAAAAAAAAAAAAAAAAAGGTGGCTGCTGCTCTCATATGTTTACCACATTTAAGTTACTCACCTCTCCATAGTCCATTAAGAAATGATATATTTTTATTTATTGTTTTGCCAGACAGCAAGAATGCAAGCTTTCCTGTACTACTCCATCAATTACTTCATGAATAGAGCAGAAAGGTTACTGCGTTCAAGGGCCAAAGGGTGATTTACTCTGCACAGCTAGTAGAGCTAACAGGATCCTTGACTTGTTTAGCAGGACAGGTATCTTTTGACATAGAGGCAAGCATTTTTGAAAAACTGTCTGTGAAGAAATGACTCATATTCTGGGCAGTCCCCAGAAATCATATTTAAAGTGAAGGACACTTTAATTTGAAGAATGTAGCTAACACGATCCAGTGGCAGCAATACCTTCAGTAGCAGGGTGTAAGTTTCAAATTTCCTGATCATTTTGGGAGATGGGGAAATTAGATCTTTAGTGAACATAGCGATACAATCTCAAACAGTTTAATCATAACCTCTGATTTTTGCTATGAATGCCAGCACTACTTCATCCAATAGAAGGAAACCGCATCCAAACCTTCCATGATTTCTTAAATTCCACTACTCCCCTCCTCTTCTATGGGTTTCCACTAGACAGACATCTTCAGGTACATTAAGATAATCTCCTTAAAGGTTGTAGCAAAGCATTGATGGTTGTGCTAAATAAGAGTGGACCTTACAGAGGTTAAATGTAGGTACAGAAATGTACAGAGGTTAAAGAGGTTAACCCCCTACTCCTGGGCTTCCTCCTCGTGGATGCTGCTATCAGTGAAAACTGCTTCTCAGTGAAAAAGCCTACTGAAATCTAAGTAAGATTCATCTACAACTGTAAGTTTTTCTGTTTGAAAGTCTAACTTCTGTGGTTACAAACATCAGGTTTATACAGAGGTCTCCTAACCTGGTGCCACTGTGTTTAACAGAACAGTGCAATACTTGGTTGCTGACACACAGGATTACTGTTTGTGCACTGAAATAGCCTTAAATAATCAATCAGTGAACTACCAGGGTACTGCCTTTTATGCAATGATATGAATATAATAGTATATAATATAATATAATGAATATAATAAATAAGCCATTAGCTTATCTTCCCTTTGAATGTGTCTTATTGCTTCAATTACTAGTGTATTTTCCAGGAGAAGCATGTCAGGAACTGAAAGAAAAAGCTGAGCAGCCAGAAGCACAAAGTTTGAGTGATGCAATAAAACATCCTTCACTGCCATTACTGACCCATGGAGCTGCATACATTCTTAAAAGATGATAAACACAAAGATGAAAGAGTTACCAACTGCAATATTTTTCTTATTATCACAGTAAGAAACCCACTGATTAGAACAGACCTTGAAAGCCTCATGAACAATGAGGAATGCAAAAACAGCATTTAAAGGCAGTATTGGAAAAATATGGCAATGGAGTAACTTCAGGGCAAAGATCATCAATAGTAAAATCAAGGATAATTTTCACATCCATATTTTTCAAGATGGCAGCTGCTTTTAGGAGCTGATCCAAAGCCTACTGAATTCAATAGAAATATTTAACTTCAATGGATTTGGGATCACTTTAACTTTTGGCTGAGAGAGCCACATTACTCCAAGTTAAAAGACAGAAGACTTGGCAAAAGATAACTGAAGTTACAGCATATTTAGGGTCAAAAGACATTAAGTGCTGGACCAATTCATCCCTCGTGTGATTCCACCATACCCAGAGCATTTGCAGTCAGTTTTGTACTGACTGATGATGTCTTGTAATTTTCAATGAGTTCAACATGCAAGTCAGGGTAGAATTTGACCCAGTGGATGAGACTGTACTGTAAAGTTAATTTCATTTGAATACAATAGCCCTATTGGTTTAAATAACTGCAGAAGTTTTTCTTAACACATTAAAAGACTATATTTTATGACTATAACCTCACAGCTATGAAATATAGCTCTCCAATGATAACTATGAGATATAACTTTCTTCCCAACAGCTGCTGGTGGGAATTTTGCTGTTTCTGAAATAAATATTATATGCGTACATACCATACTTGGAGGGAAAGAGAGCAATAGGAAATACAATGAGCTGACTAGAGATGCGTTATTTATTTGCACACATTATTAATGATCTCATAGCTCAGAAGTGGTGGAGGGAACCTGAGCCACTTGTGAATTATGAAAGGTCATCAATAACTCATAGCAATATATGACACATCCATTCAGGTCATCCAGACTTACTCGATGCTTGGTCTGTTTATCTAACACCAGTTTTAGTTTAGTCTGTAGTGTGTGTTGATTTCATAGTACATAATGTAGCAATGAGACCTCTTGGACACAGTCCCATGTAAAATGACTAAGTCTGAAATATAAGAGAACCTGAAAGAAATTCTCAGAATATCAATTGATATTGAGCTGAACCACACATATCAACTTCCAATGACACGTGTGATTGTTAAGTAACCTAGATATAAATAGTGTGTGCACACAGGACTGTAAAAACACACACATTTCACAGATGTGAAACTACGCTTTTTTCTCTCTCTAAGAAACCAAGAGCAAACATGGAAGAGATTACTTTGGTAGTAGTATCACATGATATTCAAGTACTACTGAGATGAGCATAGAATAAGAATGGAATAAATTACAACCCAGTTTTCCAGTGTAGTTAAAGAAATTTAAAGACATTCTGTGCTTGATCACACACCTGAAACTGAACAATTAAGCATAACTTATTCATCCAGAATGTTACAATTGACCCCCGTTATTCTTAGAATAGTAGAGACTACAGTTCTATGTGCTTTAATTATAACTACTTTGAGATAGTTCTCAGACCATAAAACATACTTGAAAACAGGATTCTGAAAAATATGAGTTCAAATGGTTTTTGTCCAAGGAATTGTAATAAACTCATTAGAAAATATTAGACCCCTCTGTTAGTTCCTCTAATCCTGTTGGTAACACTCAGTATATCAAACAGGCCAGGCAGTGCCCATTATTGACTGCCAGAAATTTGTAGCAATACCCTGAGGTAGAGTTCACCCCTTCAAGCCCCAAATGCTTGTATGTTCAGTACTTCTCGAGCTAATGGAAACTCAGAGTGGGAAAGACATGGCACATGGCACACCACAGGGAGCTGTGATGAACGCACGTTTTATGCTGTCCTGCATACTTATAAGGTGCCTTGTGCTAGTGCTGTCATCACTGCTCACACGTGCAAATTCTTAGTACAGATCAGTATCCAACAGCTATATGGCAAGACAGGATGCATTTTAGTGACCTACAGATGTGGTTTTTAGGATGGCTGCAAGCACTTAGGCCTCTGGACAAGCTCCGCACTTGACAATGTATCAGTCCAAATGCTGCATAAACTGTTTTGTAGTTTTTTTACATTACCTTGTCACATAAAAACAAGCAAACAAACAAACAAACAAAAAGAAAGTACCCAGATCAAAATCTTCCCACATGCCATGTGCTGTTGGAGGTAGATGGAGATCAGACAAAACTGCACAGTTGTTCTCCCTTCTGACCAAGAAGAAAAAAAATAAAAAAAAAAAAAAGGAGAGAGAGAGAAAGACAAAGGATTCTTTATGCCAAAGAAAAACTAATTCCACACACACAATTCTTCGTCTTTTCAAGTACTTTAATCCAACTCTCATGGTAAGTCACTGCAGATTTTCTATATGGAGTAGAACATTTTGTTTATAAAGTTGACCGTGACACAAACACCACCTTCATCAGGGCAGAAGGGCAGCAATCAGGAAAACAGCAAAACAAGGAAACATTTCTAAAGGTTGCTGGGCACCGCCACATCACGGGAGTACCAGAAGAGAAAATGGTCTTTCAGGAAAAAAAAAACATGATGCTACCCTTTGCTTGCAAAACCTGCCCTCACCTTAATGCCAAATGTGCCTATCATCATGACACTCTGCAACTAATTTTAATGCTTTTTCCCTCACCTTGTCGTCATCCTTCCTTTAAGACAGCTTCTTGCTTTTCTCTTTAATTCCTCTCAAAATTGTCTTACAATAACTGAGTTATCAGGTTGTAGTAAAATATTTTCTAAAACAGGACAGAAAACTTTCTCAAGGCAAAAATGAAATTGTTGGCTGTCACATGAAGACTTGAGTTTCCTGTAGGGACCCATAGAGGAGTCTTAAGGAGACTCCTGGACTCATGCTTAGGTGAATCCTTGATCTTCACTAAAGCTTTATGGGTCGGACTGTTAGTGTAAAACACTTCGCTGAGTCAGATGCTTACACTGTACATTGAGAAGCAGAGAATTACCTCTGACTTGTATCTGATATGTGGATATTGTTAGCTATAGCAAATAATGTCAGCCATGGCCACCTCTCTGTAAAAGACAGATCTTTCCAGCCAGTGGCAGTGAAAATAAAAAGCTTCCAATATAAATAAATAGAAACCATCAGAAACTGAGGTGAGTGGCAAAACAAAATGAGCAGCACGCATCACAAATAAGAAAGCATAAACCTGAACAATTGGGCAACTTCTCCACTTTGGTGATTTGTACAGAACCATTACATTTAAAGCCAAAAGAGGGCTGTTAGGATGGCTGAAGTGCTGCCAGAATGGCTGAGGTATTGCCAGAACGTATTTCATTACCTAACTCATGTTTCAGAAAATACTGCGCAAGACAAAAAAAATGGCACATACACTCTTTCAACAAGATGCCCACTGGTCCTAAGCATTAAAGCCAGCTTCAAAAACTAGGCTATATTCAGGCTCCCTCTTACCCTATCAGAGGATGGTCCTCTTGGGACAAAGGAAAGATCATTTACAGAACTCCAGAAAAGCTCATATTTCAGCTACCAGCATTGTTCCTGGTCTGGGGATAAATAGAAGCCAGCAATCCACAGTTCTTCCCACAGGCCTCTAACTCTTCCAAGCCAGCTTTAAAAACTGTAAGTCAAAAAACAACAGCAAAAAATCAACACAAAACAAACAAACAAACACATAACAAAAAGCAAAGATCCAATTGTTTTTACAGTTAGCACTTCTTCCAGTTACTGCATGAGTGCACTAAAGATGGATCACATCTTAGGAATCCGATTCTGACATCACCACCTTAAATATATTGTTCTGTCTCTATCAATTTAAAACAAATCACTGCTGATTTATTCCACTATTAGATCAGATGTAGGCCAATGAACTGTTTAATATGACTGTGGAAATCAGGTGCTCTGAGTGGAGTATTGATGGGTCCTGTGCACATACTTGAGCACTACAAAACAGAATACACCACAGCCTGACTAATGTGATCCTGGAACGAGACCAGGATCTAAGCCTTGTTTTTCTCATCCATACATCACCACCACATTTTTCAAGTGCCACTGTCATAAAGTTAAGATACAGAACAATCTATCATTTAAATTCATTACATAAATATTTTTGAGTCAACAAGATGACCTTCCATATAGTTATATTTGAAAAAGAACATTTTACTGATGTGGCAAAGAGAACCATGCAAAGGAATACAACACACTACCAAAAAGCATCACTACAAGTTTCACCACAAATTATTTCTGATTTTCCATGAGTTTATGCTTCATAGTTGGTTGAATCTTCAAACAAATCCCAACAATGAACTCATCCTCATATCACCTACAGCCCCACCATGATAACCGCAGTTCCCTCGTCTCTTGTCACCACTGGACTTCTCAGTCCTTTACTACAACATGTTCAGGTTCTTTCTACTCTCTCATCTCCTACCCATATCTTTCAATCACTTTGTCTAGCTTGCTGGTAAGCCAAGAAACACCTTTGCAGGGGCCAGCACTACATGAGTATGGCTTGACAGGCCTGGGCATGCGTTAATTGCTCAACCAGCCGGTCAGGAGTCAAACACTGTTCCACTGCCGAGTCCACCATAGCATTCCAGCTACCGCATGATAAATTCTGCCACACATCTCTTTAAGAATGAGCAAACGTAGCATAGGTCAAGTAAATAAGGAGCCACATGCTCTTTCACTACTCACAGACTTTTTGCAGAAAGTTTGTATATTTATACTTCTGTTTCTCTTTTAAAGCTTAATTAAATCAGCTAAAAAATTGGAAAATTCACAGAAAAAAAAAGGAATGGCACGTACACTAATGATGTGACAATATAACATCTCCTTACTCTAGGAACTACCATAATTATCACACAGATAGAAAACACTGTTTTATTAGAAAGATTTTTGACCAATTGCTCACACAGTGTTAAAACGTTATCTGATGTGTGATCTTCATGAAAGTGTTCAACACAATAAATTAATGCTCCATACAGGCTGATAAAGAAAATCTGGGAGTAGCAGAGTGTCACAGTTTGAACAGTTACTATCCATGCAATAGCTTACAGCATGATGCTATGATATGGAATAGCAATAAAAGCCACAACACAGAGATAGCTAAGTTAACATTGCCCCCCTTCACCAACTGCACCCCTTTGGCCAACTTAACAAGACTTTCTCTGGCTGCTCTTTATTTGTCATGTCTAAAAATAAAAATGATCAGAGCCAGCAAATACCTAGGCTCTCCTTTAAGCCTCATGCAGGGTTTAGAGGAACAAAAATGTATATTCAGCACACAGATGCAAGATCTTCTGTTTACAATAAAGCTACAATACTTTTGCAAGCCCTGATGTCAACAATTACCTTTCAACTTCAGAAAGGGCATTCTGTATTCAGGCTTTATGCTGCTGTCCTGAACAACTGCTTGTTCCCAGTTCAAGCTACAGGCACTGCAACTGCTCCCAAGCACACTGAATTCTAGACAGTATTTTTGACATCTACTGTTTTTTTCTACTTAATTTATTTAGGCACATGCAACAGATGAGGGAATGACAGCAGCTGATAAAGACAACAGCAAAAGGAACTCCAGCTAAACAAGTTAATTCACAATCCCACTTAAAAATCAGGCTGTTCTGATTATCACCTTCCTCTCCTTTGGTTTCAGCATGATTTTTAGTAACCAAGTTTCTCACAAACTCCTAGACTCAGCAAATAATATTTTAAAGTTAAACCACTTGAAAATTGAAGTAAATATTTTTAGACATAGCCTATTGTCTCTCTCCTCAAGACAGCTGCTGCTAAAATGTGGATGGTATGGAAAGAGAGGAAAATGAAATAATGAATGATGTGTAAATCAGTAAGATTAGATAGAATTACTAGATATAATTAAAAATCAAGCACTCCAAGGGTGTATGGCATTTGTTCCTGCTCATGGTATTTCATGATAGCAAAGGTTTGGAAATACCCACCAATTCTTTTCAACCCAGCAGGCACAGAGGCTGTTAGTCAACGTGCCAGGATGCTTTATTACTGTGGGGAGTTTGGGCCGGTCCATCTGTACCACTGCTTGAAGATGGAAAATTGTCCTCCAGTGGTTAATATATTTTCACCTCAGCCTAATTAAAGAGATCCAGTGCATTCATTCTCATTAAAAAAAAAAAAATAAAAAAAATGAGGAGCTTTGCAATTTCTCCAGTTTGGTGCTGTAAAAGAATTTCAAACATCAGAATAATTTTCTAAAAGTAATGAGTTTCCCCATTCTAGTGGATGCTACAGCCCTGGTAATAAAGCATCTTTGCTAAAAACTGCTGTCTGCAGACTGATTTATTCTGGTGGCATGAGGGAGAGATTCAGACCGGGAGTGCTCTGCAGGCAATCTGTGACAGTCTTTCATCAGCTGCATATTCTTGACTTATAAAAGCAAAAACAAAGCCATATTGTGAAGATCATGGAGCTTCATTGCTGAGCTGCAGTGTTTTAGTTGAAGATTTCAGACTCCCATACAGTAGCATGCTTGAGAAAGGGGTGCCATATAAACTTAAAATCAAGTGTGAGATTTTTGTCTCCATCGCTGTCTGCACAAATGAGGGAAGTCTCAATTACTCTCCCTTGAGGCATGTTGAGGATTTTGCTTTCCTCTTAACAGACCCACTCTACTCCTTTGAAGTGGCGAAGGGAGACAGTGGCTTGCCTCTCTGGGGTAATATGGATAATGAATGTGTGCACACACAACTGCCTCCTTTCTTGGCATATTTGTAAGATGCTTGCACCAGATTCTGCTCCAGATTGTACCATTGTAAATCTCAAGTAATTCAGAGAAGAATCATTATCTTCTTTCAGCTGAAAAGAGTGAGTGGCCAACAGGCTTCAACAGGAGACTGGCCTGAGCAAAGTCTCTGAGAATTCCTTGCAAAAACACCAGAGAGAAATGTCTTCAAATGCAATCCTAGGCCACTGAGTTCCCAGCATTACAGCTGGGCTCTCCAAATTATTCAAAACTGGGGGAGGGACAGGAGCTTGGGCTATGTCCCACCTTCCCTGTTTGTCACACTCTCATACTGCTGGGCCTCCTGGGGAAGTTTTCCTGCTCCTTGGAGTGTGGGAACCACAGGCATTTCTGGCACTTGGATGCAGAACTTTCAATATATTCTCCCTCTGCCCACACCCACATTCAGCATAAAAGACAGTGTTTTCCATCAACACTTATCAAAGTGCCAATGCTCTGAGAAGAAAAACTAATGGGGGAGGGAGAGCTCAGTTGAAGAAATGAAACCACTGCCGTCAGCCCATTGAAAACTCTCCTAAAAGCCTTTTTCTTCCATATTCCCTAACAGAGTGCCAAACAAACAGTAATCAAAATATATATTATGCTCAAAGCTGCAGATTATTCTTCCCACTGGATTTCTGAGTGGTTCTCCTGTCTTCTTGCATCAGTGTTTCAGGTTGTGAGCTCTCTGAGACATGACTTTCATTATCTCTGGGTCATTAGCAGCTCATAACTCAACGTCAGATAATACTGATAATGAGAAACAAAGGGCAGACCCTTTTCAAATTGTGGAGCCAAATGTATTGCACTGCACCGTGTAAAGACAAAATTGTATGCATTAGTTACTAAGCAGTGACAATGCTGGACACTCGGCTGGTTGAAACAAGTGGATGGCACCGCACATTGTGTTAAGCAGTGGGATTCACTCAGAAAAGCAAAGGTACTGGTTGAAGGCCAGACTGAGTCAAGGATGAGTCTGCATGAATTTTCATCACCAGATCAGAATCCAAGACCCAAATTCACTTTCTTTTTTCAGCTAAAGTGGAATTGTAGCTTCAGAAAAATCACCTAATAATGCCTTTAAAAGCCCCAAACCATGAGCTTCACAATGGTCACTAGGAATCATTAAGGTTGGAAAGGCCAATAGGATCACCTAGTCAAACCACCAAACTATCACCACCATGCCTACTAACCATGTCCTTCAGTGCTACATCTGCACGGTTCTTGACCACCTCCAGGGACAGTGATTCTACCACCTCCCTAGGCAGCCTGTGCCACTGCCTCACCGCTCTTTCCAAGAGGAAACTTTTCCTGTATCCAATCTGAACCTCCCCCAGCACAATGTAAAGCCTTTATCTCCGGGAGCCAGGAGCCCCAGCAGTGTGGCTGGGATCCTGCCCCACTTGTAACCTTGTGCACTACAGCACCAAATGCACAAAATGCCTCTTTATAGCCAACACTTTCAGTGTGCATCACATAATCTGTCAGCATTATCTAGAAGAGCAGACTTAGACTCCCTTCTAATAATCTCAGGACTGTGTAGTGGAAGTACGTGCTCTAAAAAATCCCAGAGACTATGGAAAGTAGAAAACCAGGCTCCATTCTCACCTCACTCTGAGGAGTATCCACCCATATCTCCTATCTTTTCCTGCCACCAAATTGGTCTCCAAGAGTCATTCTCTCCAGTTAGCAGACGTAAAAAATAAAAAATAAAAAAAAAAGGAGAGACAGAGAGAGAGAGAAAACAGCAAAGGTTTCATCTGGAACAGGACAATACAAGGATACCCAGAGAGACTGTGGATGCCCCATCGCTGGTCTAGTGGTTAGCAATCCTGTCTGTGGCAGGGGGTTTGAAACTAGATGATCTTTGAGGCCCTTTTCAACCCAAGTCATTCTATGATTCTATGATTCTATGATTCTATTTATGACTTTCTAAACTAGAATACATGCTCTCATGCCTGTTTTCTTTTTAATCCAGTCTGTTTAAGTGGAAATTTATGAGTTCAGGCAAGCACCAGGTGTACCACACCAGCTGAATGCCCTCACCCCTAGCAGCATGAGCAATCTTTCCTTTTGGTTTTCATTCCAGCCCTATGAATCCTATATAATTTGCAACACCATAGCACCACTTCAGTAGGAAGGATTGGAAGAGCCCTCCCACACAACCCTACTTCCAAGGGCATGATTCAGGGTACACTTCAGTTAGTAATTAATGTGGTTTTGAATGCCTTCAGGCTGATGGGAAGGGTGTACCCAGCTTTTCTGCCCCTTATTCATAACACGTAATTCCCAGCCTAGTGTGTAAAGGCACTGACTTTTATGCTTTTTAAATGAGGCAAGTACTATAGATGTGAGCACCCTTTTGACTCATATTTGCTGCGCATGGAGCATACATCTACCATCACACCCCATAAGAAATACCCCTTTGACAGCTGGGGTAATGGTGTAGCCCAAGGGGTACACAGTTCTGTTATAATCCAAAGGCTTTCCAGGAACAAAAAGGAGAGAGAGTGAGATCAGAGATCACTGATTTAGATTCATTTACCTAAAACCTAAGAAAGTGTCAACAACCTTACTACAGCTCTGGCACCATGCTGTTTTGTTGGTGTTTTCTTTTTTTTTTCATTAATCAGAAATGCTGTCCCCTTTGATTATCAATATATACCAACAATCCTCACCCAGTCTGCTGACTGCACTTCTAACCTGTGGAAGCAACCAATCAAGGGTATAAAGACACTCCTGGCTAGTTACTACCCTAGGAAAATCAGCTATTGCACTGCAGGAACACAAGTTTTTTGACTAAAAAGTATTTGTGAAATGGAATAACACATGATTTTTCAACAGGAAAAAGAAGTTCAATATTCTTATTGAGAAAATTTAATAATTGTGTTAGTAATTTTTTTTCTTTGGAATGTTTAATTTCCTTTCTTTTCCTGCAGCTGTTGAGCTTTTAAGTGTTCTCTGTTAAAGAGAGTAAAAAGCAACTTTCATTTGTGATCTTAGACAGACACCAGAGAGCCTTGTTTAATTGGTCTGGATTTTATTGCTAAATACATTTTTAAAATGAATGCTACATCTTCATGAGGGTGCTAAGGTAAATAACAAAAATAGAGCATTTTGGAGGAAATTCTTTACTCAGTGGTGAGACACTGGCACAGGCTGCCAAGAGAAGCTGCAGATGCCCCATTCCTGGGGGAGTTCAAGGCCAGGTTGGATGGGCAGCCTCAGCTGGTGGGGCACTGGAACTGGATGATCTTTAGAGTCCCTTCCAACCCAAGATGTTCCGTGATTCTCTAACTACACAACCTGCTGAAATCATTTGTTGCTGTGGTGTAACATGCCACTTCCTTAAACTTCCTCTCTCCCACTGTATACACTTTTGGACACACTAGGAAGCCAAATTGCTTTAAAACTTGGAGAAACTTACATTTCTGAAATTATCCTATGTTTATATCATTTTATACAGAATGTTATCTGGTAGTCTACGAAGTGAGAGATGGGAGAGTCCAGCAAAAGACATGTGAAAAATGGATATGATTCTTTTTAATTCAAATAAGTTGAACCCCCACATCAGAGCTGAACTTGAAAAGAAACAAATGAGAATGAAACATACGTATGTAACAGCAAGTTGCTCATCAAATTTGGGAACAAGGTATAAGAATGCAATTTTCAATAAGTAAAAATATATAGCCACCTCAACAAAGGCATAATACATGTTTTTGGGGTGCAGGTAGGTGGCAGTTCTACCAGTATAGTGAAATATTAACAGTGCAAATTTGTCTGCTCATTTGCAGGTGAAAGATGAAAGTGTATTGTTTCAGTAATGGGCTCCTGCAACAGGATGGAGATCATAGAATCACAGAATCACAGAATGGCCTGGGTTGAAAAAGATCATCCAGTTTCAACCCTCCTGCTTTGTTCAGGGTTGCCAATCACCAGACAGGCTGCCCAGAGCCACATCCAGCCTGGCCTTTAATGTCTCCAGGGATGGGGCATCCACAACCTCCTTGGGCAACCTGTTCCTGTGTGTCACCACACTCCATAGTGGTGCTCTATGGAGATGCTGATTACCACCAAAGTTCAAACAAGCTCCATATACTATAAAGTACAGAGTGCCAACAGGAGACTCTGAAAATGCAGTCAGAGGGATATTTCAGTATATTTGTGGACATTCTGGAAACAGATAATTTAAAAAGACAGTCTGAAACCATAGGCTTCCTTTTGCATGATAAGGGTCTGCTGCCATCTCCAGCTCAGTTGTCTCCATTACTGACAGTCTCATGGCTTCAATGGTAAAAACCATGTTCTTGGCATCCCAAATGGCCTCACCTGCACTGCTGTGTAGAGTGGCCTGATGGGTAGGTCTGAGACTGAGGTGGCCAGCAGCCTCCATCAGCCACCTGGAGCAAAACCTAAGATGCCAGGCTGCAGAAACACCACTGCTAATCTCTAGAAAATACTTGAAAAATCTCTGGCCAGGATTTATGGTGCAAACCAAGCACAAATCTACCTGAAGCATATATAGGCAGTTCCCAGGTTTCCCACCAGTCATCATCCTTACAGTTACCACGTTAGACTAAAAAGGTCTGAAGGCACCTGGAATCCTTCCATCATGACCTAGAAGTCATGATAGGAATAGATTCCTTGTTAGAAAAACATAAAAGCTGCAATCCCTACCCTGCTGTATAGACCTCTATGATCCAAATCATCAGTTAACTGGTCATGTGACCACATTTTTACTCCAATAAATCTTCCCTGTGACCATAAAGAGGTTATGAAGGATGCATAAAGTAATGCATGTTTTAGTACTATTTATGAACAGATCTTTTCCTGATATTTTAGAGATGTGTGTGAAGGAAAGAGGTTTGATTATCTCTTCCACCGCAAAAGATTTATTCTAGGGTGACAGTAATGCGAGTGAAAACAAGAACAGGGTTCAACAGTCCTGCTCTGAATATTTTTTCCGATGAATGATCAGACTTTTATAATTATGGACAACAGGGAAGAGAAATTCTTCTTTCTTCTTTCCACTTGCACCATCCACATCAGTGCTCTTGTGAAAATACCAGACAGTCATGAATGATGGGGACTGTAAAGCAGGGCTACTGTGGGATGAAGTCAATGCAGCACTGGAGACGGACAGTTAATTTTTACAACAATGTCTTAAGTGGGGAAAAGTGGGATTATAACATGAAAAGAGGTCATTCAGGAAGGTCACCATTTCACTCAACTAATTTGAGATCAGGGCAAGGTAGGGCAGCTGGAAGAGAGAAATTGAAAATGTTCTTTAAGTGGCTTTAGTAATGATAACAGGATCTAGTGCTGAGAGCAGGAAAACAATTATTCTTTTGACCAGCTTTTTTAAATAGTCACATCTCCAGATGAACACAGTGAATTAATATCCTTCAATGGATAGTTAGAAAGACTTCAAAGCAGATTTATGGGATGTTCATAGCTTTTTTTTTTTCTTGATTGTTTTCTTTTATGTCCATAAGAGAAATAGTAAGGGGCACAGCAGTTCATGCAAGTAAATATAGTACTAAATTAGATGTGCCAAACACTAGTCCCTTGCCCCGAAGCCAGAAGGCCAACTGCCAACATCTGTGTTAGTAACTTTTCTTACTTCACAAACAAGATGGCAACCACCAGACTGCTCACTTGGAGTTGCTTCTCCCCTGGGTTAACTCCAGACCTACTAGCCAGGAACAGTGTTCAACACTACCATGCAAGAGCTGGAAGTCTTCCAGCCTAATCCTTTTATACCAGTGAAAACACATGGCCGAGGCTAGCAGGGCCATTTAGATCCCTCTGCTGCATCCTCTGCTCCAGTAGAGACACCCAAAGGGGCTTTGGAAGATCCCCAAGGAGGAGATCCCACAGGCTCTAGGCAGCCTGTACCACTGCTTTGTTGTCCACAAAGCACAGAAATGCTTCCTGATATTTTCCTGACGTTCATAAATAAGCTGCTGCCTAAGTTCCCAGACTGCTGTTGTAGCTGGATCGTCTGAGTCCAAATTCAGGGTGAATTCTGTCCAGTCTTCCTGGAGTAAAAAGATCACTGGCCCTTGCTCTGCCTTTTCCAGGAGAAGTACCTAGAGGAAATGGGTCTGGGGGTGGCTGGTTGTGAGAACTGAGTGAATTAAAACCAAACCTCCCTTAAAAGAAAATGGAAAGTGCAGACAATAATCATAACACAGCAATCATATCAGGAGTGCTATGATATTTGCACCCTTTAGGGGGAAAGACCCAGTCCTTCAAGGGGGATAGATGGTCCAAAAAAGCCTCTTGATTCACATAGGAAGGATTAGGCCGTCCATGTTTAGTCAAGTCATTTACTGACTTAGAAAGGAGCTTGGTTAAGAGGAGCCTGCAGAATTTGGACCTTTTGCTTTAACAGTTAACCAGGTCCCAGCCCCAATCTTCAGCAGAACTGAGGAGATGGGTGCAGATGGAAGCCTGCCCCTTCTTTTCTTGTGGTAAAATTAAAAAGAAAAAGAAGCTCGTACATCATAAAATGTGACAATTCCCAGAGTAGTTCTTTTGGGGCTGCTTCTACCAAAGAGTTGTAGCGCTGCCAGGCAAATGGAGAAATGGTCTTAATCACTCGAACCCTAGGCAAACACTATATCTTTTTTGTGAACCAAGTTTAAACAGAAGTTATGCAGGAAGGACCAAGTCAGAAACCACTTTTTCCAGATGTCAGAAAGATTGAAACACACATGAGGGAAAAAAGCAGTGTTACAAACTTTTAGCTTGATATATCTGGTAGGTGAAAGAACTAATGCTGTAAAGAAAATGTTTGCATAGTGCCGCTGAGTCTGCTCTAGACTATAACACTGGTCAAACAGCACTTTCACCAAATGTTTCTTAACCATGCGGCTGTTTGAGGAGCAAAAAGTACAGGGAGGGGGAGAAAAAGAGAAATCTAAATGTGAACACAAAGTTCTATTTACTGAGATAAAGATTGAAGAAATAGATATGGATATAGAAAATGCTCTTGAAATATGTTCCTTGTTATAAATAAACCATGTTGCCAGCACTTAAATAATATATATATATGTGTGTGTGTGTGTGTGTGTGTATATATATATATATATAAAATCCCCGTTGACAGTCACAGGGGAGCAATACCATCGCCGGAATATCTGCTGATGCAGCTGAACTACGCTGAAGACATCTGCTGAGATGAAACTACTTTGTGGCTGGAGGTATTAGGAAAAAAAGAGTTACTTCAACAAAAAAATAGCCTGTGTGTGAATACAAAACCACACCAAAATGTAACAGAACGTGCACTTCTACAGCCATGGCACAGCCGTACTGTAGTGGTTCAATCAATCTGTCTGCCTGAGAAGTGAAGCAGAAGATCATAAAGCAGACTGATAAATGAAGAAACTTCCCCCGTGACACCACTTACTGTAGAAAGCTCAGATCCTGAATGCAGTCCTGAGAAAGCCAACATCAAAAGTAAATGTGATTTAATGAAAGTTCATTCAGAATGAGTGCTAAAATGCAGAGATTGGACCCCTGCAAGGTCTGCATGCACCCACATCAACCGGAGGAGCACAGACCCCAGCAGGGGCTGTAGGTCTTTGCTGTGCCACAGCTGCATGCAGGGGCACACCAGCTACAGCCACACTGTCTGCATTGACATATGCCACCTAACCCAAGGCATGCTTTGTAAAACAATTTCCTTGACTTGGAGCAGCTCCTACTTTGTTTTGACAGTGGTTTTGCTTCAGCTGCTCGACCAGAGTGCAACTAGTTCTAACAAAACTGATTTCAAAGACAGCGTAAGTGAAACACAAGCAGTTTTCTGCTCATAAACCATTCTCTGCCTTATGAGGGCTGAAGCTTTCTACTTTGCTTTTATATTGAGCACAATTCCCTGCACCTCTGTAAGGAAAATAAGAATTTGAGTTATCCTTCACTTTAATTTTAGTATGAATTCTTTACTCCCACTTTCTAGAGAAGTACATCATAGTTATTTGCCATAGGTCAAGGTTCAGGCAGCAAGGGACAGACCAGAGAATCTAATGCACATGTACACTGGAGACATAACCAAGGAATACTGAGGAATTAAAACCCCCTACCTCAAACCTTTCACTTGAAACACCAGAAGGTTTCTGTAAGTCCCCTTTTTCTCACTGTTCCCATCTCTCTGGTTTCTTTTTATCTGAACTTACCAAAACTGTTATAACCAGTTGTTTTTTCAATAGTCATCTTCAGCCCTGCCTTGTTGTTTTCCCCTGAAATTTCTCCCATCAGCATTTTCAAACAACACCATGCATAGAATTAGAATAGAATTGGCCTCCAAGTCTTGGTATCCTTATGTGCTTCAAAGATTTGTTATAATACTGCAGAACAAGCTGTACAATTTTAATCAGAAGCAATTTAGAATCTAAACTCTATTCACTGAGCCGTGATGTTTCTTCACTGTAAACCTGTGTGCCTTAGATCTATGTAGATTGCTACTGTTATTTTTCTCATAGATAGTTTGTGTGTTAAGAACAAAAAGTGAGCTGTCCTGAAAAGATTTTCTTAGTCTCACTGACTTCAACAAACTGTTTTGGCTGACATCTTTTCTCTGTGGCTGCTCTGCTGGAGAATAATACCCCTCTCATCAATGACCCCACCTCATGAGGGTTCTGTTCCCACATCCAACAGTGAAAATGTCACTCTCGTATTTCCCATTTCCTAAGAAAACTTTAAGCTTCCATGTTAAAAGACAGAAATTAATTTTGTATTTTAGTGACAAAGCCCCACTTGAAGAATCCAGCCATGATCTGCACCTTTCCCAACCAGCACTGCTTGGATCCCAAAGGTTGTTGTCTCACAGTCTAGATAGATTCAGCAAAGCTCAACAGCTTGAACCCATGACTTGGGTATGCCACACGCAGAAATTATAGTATCGTTAAGGTTGGAAAAGACCACCAAGATGATCTAGTCCAAGTATCTACTCATCCCCAAGCATACCTGCTAACTGTGTTTCTCAGTGCCACATTCACACGGTTCTTGAACACCTCAGGGATGGTGACTCTACCACCTTCCTGGGCAGCCTGTGCCTCACCATTCTTTCAAAGGAGAAGTTTTTCCTAATATTCAACCTGAACTACCCCTGGTGCAACCTAAGATCATTCCCTTTAGTCCTATTGCTGTTACCTGGGAGAAGAGGCTGACCCCTACCTTGCTACAAACTCCTTTCAGGGAGTTGTAGAGAACAATGAGGACTCCCCTGAGCCTCCTCCAGACATTTTTCTGGAGTAGTTTGTCTCAGTCTCATTTCTTGACACTGCTCTGTCATGCATCAATGGCCTAACATTTGGTGGAATATGCTAGAGACGCCAAGTATCCCATGTAGCAGTCGGCATGGCTGCCTTTCAATCTCTGGGGCATTGTGTGGAGTGGCTCTGTGCCACTGCTGCTGATGACTTGGCCTGGTAACGTCAAGAACTGAGTCAACATCTTTGAAAGAATGAGACTGACATGTCCTGGCCATTGGAGTCTTGGACAAAAAAGCCCGTTTTACATCCTTCAGCATTTTTATTTTTATTTTTATTTTTATTTTTATTTTTATTTTTATTTTACATCTAGCCCTTTTCCTGCTTTGATTTACTTTAGTATATGAAAGGGGAAAAATCTCATTTCATCAGACATTAAATATTCCAGTCACTCCAAGTCTACTGGTAAACCTACTTTACTACAAAGTAGGAAAACTGGAAGAAAATGCCAGGGGAAACAAAAACAAATTTGTTGTCCCTTTTTATTCATCTGGAGCGACTTTGGTGTCCATATGAAAAACCAGTTTCTCATACAGCCCTAACCAGTACTTTTCTATCTACATGGAAGGATGACCCCAGGTCCCCGAAATGTGTGGTTCAATGAAGAGACGCAAAAGCGTTATGAGCTCCCAGAAGCTGTCATCGCCACACAGGATTCCTTGGAGAATTCACTGGCCAGGGGCAGCTCTTTTTCTGATGATGCAGTACATGAAACTTTAACTCCCTGCTAGAGCATGTTAGTGAATTAACAGCTCAGAAAGTGCTCAAAGTCCCGTTTGTGTGGAAGACAACTAAACCTTCTGATTTACTTCTGGTACCTTTAGACATAACTTAGTAACCAGTGTGCCCTTTATTAATGCACACTTTACAGACAGAAAGGTTAACAACAGTCTTGTCAGAACATGTCTCTTTGTGGCTGTTGATTTCCTCACTGCTGTTGCTTTCTGATCTCATTTACTGGGAAACCTGACTCATCTGCTACTTCGGTAGTACAGAGTAATGCAGGCTTGGGGGATTCCCTGCTGGAAGAGCTATTTACAATTCTGTTGTAATCAGCACAGTTTGCACAGGGTTTTATATATATACATAAGAACAGTCTATTCTCAATCTAAGGTGGTGCTTGTGTGGTAGTTTTTGCAGACAAAATAGTGTGGACAAAAATAAAGGCTCTCTGTGGGAACTTAGAAATATCTCCACAAACAAAATAAATTGAGAAAGTATAGACTGTCCTTATCACCTACTGATGAGTGTGAATGTAAGAAACATACAGGCAATTCTAAGAAGCATACAACAGAACAGCTGAGATCGCAGGCAAACACAAATGTTAGCCCTCCTAGAATTACTGCAAGATAGAAGAGCCATTTGCTCTTAGGTATAGCTTTTTGGTCACAAACGGAGAATAGGTGATAACATGAGGCAGATGGTCTGTATCGTGCTTTGATAAACACTTAATAAAAATATTTCTAGCTCTCCCACCGCCTAATAGGTGATACACAAATGATCCTTTCTGAATGACATTCCAGACAGAGCTTCAGTGTTAAGTGCATCTGTACTGGCTGCTCAAATGTGTTCCAATTTCATATACAGTCCCCTCAAACACTGAGTACCCATTAACTTAAATTGAAATCCTGAATGTGAGAGATTTTGCAAAATGAGTCTGCACATACAACTTTTGCAGAAGCGCGTTCATCAAGAATAAGTGATGGTATCAGAAAATTTTTCCAAATCAAATTCCTTCACAACAGAGTGGTGACATCTGACATCAGACCTTATAAAAAGTTCTTCTTATCTGACCATAGTTCATTTTCAATAGTTGCTTAGAAGTATTCATGCAGGGAAAATGTACCATGTTACTGTGGGTAGAGTTCATGCTAACCTCTTGTGAGAAAATGTCCTATCTCAATGGTCTATCCATGTACCCAACACTCCAATGAAAAAAAGGGTCTTCATGCTGGAGACCGGAAAAGGTGAAAACGTAAAAACCCCAAGTGATGCAAAAAACAGAGATCCTAAGAATTTCTACTAGTGTATGTGTGCTGCTCTATCCCACCCAAACAAGTCTTCATGCTACCAGAACAATTCAATTTGTTTACTTCAAAAGACATAGGCAGCTCTTCAAACATTTTTCCCTGCATTTTTGTGGTTTTCACTCTTTCAACCCATTTTCTGCTACGGAATTAATTTGCAAGCAATGTGTGTTGTCCTCCAAGTGACTGTATGTGAAAGATACCCTGTGCAGTGAAGCATTTCTTACCATTAGGGCCACCCAGTCTGCCCCTTGGAGACACATCCTTCTAAAACTGTGTTTATGTTTTCATTTTTATATAGTATTTGAAGTTGAGAATTTTCTCTTAAATACTTGGCACAATCTTTTCATTAATTACTCCGTGGCATACTTCTCATACAAAGTAACAGGCAACAAAAGAGAAAAACATGAGTGCACTTCCTTATGGTGCTTGTGTCGCAAGATATCTTGTCTTAGCTTTGATTTAAACATTTTTCTAAGGTGCTAGAATTTATAAAATCGTTCTGCTAAGGAGCATTGCACTGACATACTCTGATATGTAAAATGAATGGCTCGTCAGTTCCTGAGAATTAAGTAATAGCATCTTTCAACAGAGGGGAAATACTTCTGAACCTCTCTAAGTATACTCTGTTACAATTTTCAGCAGCCTCACACATGGCACCTAGCGCTAAGTGGTAGCTATCTAGCATCAAGTGTTGGACTGTCGGTGGAAAAAAGTTTGAACCACGACAATCATCAACCATTTTTAGCATTTGGCACGTGAGTTTGTTCATGTAAGCATTGTAAGCATTGTTTTAATTGTTTTATGCAAGGGTAAACTGATAGCTAGTGACCCTACATTGCATTGGAGAAAGCTCCAGGGAGATCTCACTGTGGCCTGCCAGTACTTAAAGCAAGCTTACAAAGAGGGTGACTGACTTTTTACACAGTCTGATAGTGATATGATGGGGTAATAGTTTTAAACTAAAAGAGGGGAGATTTGGGTTAGATGATAGGAAGAAGTTTTTTACTCAGAAGGCGGTGAGGCCCTGGCACAGCTGCCCAGAGAAGCTGTGGGTGCCCCATCCCTGGAGGCACTCAAGGCCAGGTTGGATGGGGCCCTGGGCAGCCTGAGCTGGTGGGTGGCAGCCCTGCCCACAGCAGGGGGTTGAAACTGAAAGGGCTTTAAGATCCCTTCCAACCCAAGTCCTTCTGTGATTCTAAGATCCTATGGTTGCTGCTACTGCCTCTGCTTTAAAATTTAGGGAGAAGCATATTGCCCTGCACTCCCAGAAGTCCATGGCAGCCTTCCCAACATGTAGCTCTGGTTCTCAGAGATGCACATTCTTATTTTTCAGTCTTTCCCCGCAACTCTGTGAGGAAGTGCCTCACTTGGATCTTCTGAACAACCTTTTGTTTTTCTGCAATAAATAACCTCTGCTTTTTCAGTTCCACTTAACTTCAGCCCTCTTATTCCATTCTGCTTCTGGTCATGATGGCTGTCCCCAGAGTTAATCCTTCTGCTGCTGAAGTCTGCACCTTGCAGGAAGACTGGGTATCTGGAAAATGCGCCAAAAATTGGGCACCCATATTTCTGTGCAACGGGCATGGTGAATGCTGCTGAAATTATTCAATTCAGACTTGTGGTGATCAACCCTCTCTGAAAGCCTCCCAGAGCTGCCAACAGGAGACTGACATAGTCACAGACTCATAGAATCACAGAAAGGCTTGGGTTGGAATGGACTTCAAGGATCATGAATCTCCAACCCCCCCACCACAGGCAGAGCCACCAACCTCCATATCTAATACTAGACCAGGATGCCCAGGGCCCCATCCAACCTGGCCTTGAACGCCTCCACGAATTGGGGGGCATTTACAGCCTCTCTGGGCAGCCTGTTCCAGCACCTCACTACTCTCGTAGTAAAGGACTTCCCCTGATATCCAACCTAAATCTTCCCTCCCTCAACATCATTTTCCTTTGTCCTGCCATTATCTATCCTTGTAAAGAGTTGACTCCCCTCCTGTTCGCAGGCTCCCTTTAGGTACTGGAAGGCTGCAATGAGATCACCCCACAGCTTTCTTTTCACTAGGCTGAACAAGCCCAACTTCCTCATATTGTCTTCATAGGGGTGGTGCTGCAGCCTTCTGATCATCCTCTGGATCCTCAAGGGTTCAAGTTCAAAGTCATGGTTCAAAACAGGGTAATCACGGAATCGTACAATCATAGAATCATTTGAGTTGGAAAAGACCCTAAAAGGCCATATAGTCCAGCTCCCTGCAAAGAACAGGGACACCTGAGCAAGACCAGGGTGCTCAGAGCCCTGTCAAGTCTGACCATGAATGTCTGCAGGGACAGGACATCCACCCCGATAGTACTGTTGTTGAGCTTTAGCTTGCAACTGCTTTTGCTGCAACACTGCTTCTCCATACTAAAGTCCTGATTATTGCAGTGTTCTCATTTCTTACATTACACCTCTGCATCCAATCAGGCAGAAGAGATGACACTGAAAGGCCTTAAATCAGCTTCAGCAGTGGGATGAAGAGCTGCTCCTTCCTCCTCCTCACTGAGGCTGGTGCAGAGAACCCAGCTCTGGGAGGTGTTAGGAGGATATGTCTGAGCAAAGGCAGCCAATGGCAGCAGCCCAAGGCCACCATGGGTCAGCTGAGAAGACAGACACCATGGTAGAAACTCTGGAGACCCAAGGACTGAGGTATCCTAAATGCTCTGGGCAAGCTGCAGTGCACCTGAACCATTAAGGGCTCTCACCCTCTAGCATTACAAACAATGCAAAAAATCAGGCATCTTTGTCCTCTGTCAAGTGATTTTTGAGACTGTGAGCTTCACATTTTCTAGTTTTTGTTTTTTTTTTCCATGACCACTAGCAGCTAAAATTTCATTTCCTTTTTAAGATCTATCGGATATGGACACCTGTCTCCTAAAACTGGGATTTGACTTTCTCCCCTTGCCCCAGTGACTTTCCCCCCTTCATCTCCTCCTCCTCCTGCTCCACAACACCCCCACACTCAATTTTAGGAAGATTTATGCTTGAGCTGCTGAAGCTGGCAGCAGTACATTGGGAGCAGAAGGTGGTATTCAAGTAAAGGCCAACACAGTGCAGAATTGGAGAGCTGGATGCAAGCGCCAAGAGAAAGAAAGCACCTAACATAAGGTACTTTGCACCAGAGCAGGCTGCAAAATATTCACCAAAGCAGCTTTTCATTGGATATTGTTGTGGTTTTCTCCACGAGAGGTGTCTGCTTTTGCCTTTTGCCTGAAAATAAATGAAGGCCACCAAACAAAAGTTACTCTAATCAGCACATATCCCTGTTTTCAGCCAAAGTGTGTCTGACAAAAATGTGTCATTTCTCAGGGGAGAAAAGAGGGAAAGAACCTTTTTTCACACAGTTCTATTTTATAAGCCTACAGTATACAATGCCCATTGTTTTCTGTGCTGTTAAATCTCTTACCGAGGTTCAGTACTGCAGCTGGCTGTCAGGCTTGTGTTTGTATACTGAATATCTGTGGGGTAGATTACTTCATTGCTTATGTGTATCAATTCCCCATTTGGAAAGGGGACACACCACATCTTGTCTGTTCAGCTGATAAGCACAGTGACTACTGTCTCTTACTGTGCTTGGGTACAGTGCCACTTAAAATGAGTCTTCAGTTTCAATGTCCACTAATGTCAAGCAAACAATACAAAATAATAGCCTTATTAAACAAGTATCTTCTGATCAGCAGCAGGGCAGGCAAAGAAACACACACTCGTTTTCTCTCCCCCAGCAACAGGCCTCAGGAAGAAAATCTCCCTGGTTTTCTGACAGTGGCTGATGTCCATAAATCTTTGTGTGTCCATGCTGTTTGCTGAGCACACAGTGAGGACAGGGGTATTATGTGGGATTATTTGTGTGCTAGTGATAAAAATCACATTGATATGAGGAGAACTCAGCACTCTTCCTTTTCCATACATCCTACAGCTCCCCAGGTTATTCTCAGCCTTTTTTTTCCCCTCCTTTCTCATTTCTCAAAAGGGTTTTATTTTCTTCACTGTCAGTAGAAATTTCCATTACACAGTAATGCCACTGCACTGCTGCCCTAATCATACTTGCCATCAGCAGATCTGATGTGCTTATGTTTACCATGGAGAGAAGCTGTCTGCAGAGCTGTGCTGTCTGAATGCTTGTCCCAAAACAAACCAGTTTGAAGTCTCTGTTGTCTCCTAGGAAGGAGAAGCTGACAAAAAAGGCCCAGAGCAGCTTTTCAGGTCCTGCCTCTACCACAGGCAGTGCAGGCACCACTTGGGTGGAGTGTGCTTGAACATGCTTGTCCCCACCTCAACAGGGGTGGAAATCTTCTTATACCACTTTCAAGGGTACTGCTGCTGTGCAGTGGAGAGGTGGGATGTGGAAACAGCACAGAGTCCTTCCAGGAACTCAGCCCTGGAGTGTCTGAGAACAGAGCACACCCTTTCAGTTTCCCTCATCTACCAGCTAGCACAGAACAACTCTCTCTGCACTGCATGGTTTGGC
The DNA here is from genome assembly GCF_019238085.1 of Lagopus leucura. Classification (NCBI taxonomy): domain Eukaryota; kingdom Metazoa; phylum Chordata; class Aves; order Galliformes; family Phasianidae; genus Lagopus; species Lagopus leucura. The sequence goes on from NW_024962262.1 coordinate 11,322,493, forward strand.
TTCATCTTGAGTGTGTGTGCAGTTTGGAGCACCACAGTACAAAAAGGGCATAAAACTGTTAGAATCCAAAGGAGGGCTACAAATATGGTAAAGGGTCTGGAGAGCAAGATATGTGAGGAGCAGCTGAGGCTACCTCATTTGCTCAGTCCAGAACAGAGGAGCTGAGGGGAGGCTTCATGGAGGCTGCAGCTCCTCACAGGGAGCAGAGGGGCAGTGTCTGGAGACAAGTCCTGCAGCCTGTCCACAGGCCATGCTGTGGATAGCTTAGCCATTGGAGCCCAGCTGACCTTCATACTGGTCACTCACTCCAGGAAAGACACTAAGGCCCTGGAGCATGTCCAGGGAAGGACAACAAAACTGTGAGGCATCTGGAGCACAAGTCTTATGGGAAGTGGCTGAGAGAACTGGGATTGTTTAGACAGGAGAGAGGAGACTCAGGGGAGATGCTATCGTTCTCTACAATTACCTGAAAGGAAGCTATAGTGAGGGGAGTCCACCTCTTCTCCCAGGTAACAGTGATGAGAGGAAATGGCCTTAAGTTGCACCAGGGGAGGTTCAGGTTGGATATTAGAAAAAATTATTGTTGGAAAGAGTGGTGGAACACTCACTGGAACAGGCTGCTCAGAGAGGTTGTGGAGTCACCATCCCTGGAGGTGCTCAAGAACCATGTAGATGTGGCACTGAGGGACATGGATTAGTGAGCATGGTGGGGATGGACTGACATCTGGACTAAATGATCTTAGTAGTCTTTTCCAACCTTAATGATTCTATGATTCTATACAGTGACTGAATTCTGAATTTTCAACATCAGACAGAGTACCAACAGTATATACACCTGCAGTGTATCCTGCCAGGCCAGTATCTGGGGTGAAAATAGAGTTACTGACTGGGAGGTATAACACAGCTTGGCATCACTCGTGTCATAAAAGAGCAAAGATGGCAACAGAAGTGAAGATGTTGCACATTCCTTGTTTTACTCTTGTTCCTCCTCTCAGGTCCAGAAATGCCTCTTCTGCTGGCTTCCCCCTGAGCTTGCACCCTCACAGAGTAAGTAGTGCAAAGCAACTTCTAGAGGTTTGCAAAAACAGTTCTGGACTCAGTCCATAACAGACTCTACAACAGTTTAGTTCAAGCAAGTGCCCAGCTAGCATGGGAAGTTGAAGATACAAAGCTTACTGCCTTCCCTGTGTGTTTCATGTCAATGTATCTGTAGCATTTGGCTTTGGTTGCATCTCTGAACTTTACCCAAAGCATGTAGCACTCATGAATCTGCAAAATTGGACTGGAAGTCTCCTGAGAAGAGGCATACCCATGAGAGTTTCAGTATTTCCTACTTCCAATTGGGCTGGAACCAAGACGAAAACAGCTATAACAGTACTTGGCTCTTGTGTGCCTCATCTGAGCCAAAAGGCAGAAAATTTAGAGATACGCAAAACTAAAAAAAATAAAAATAAAAAATGATAGAAGTCTGGGGCAAGGATCTGAGCTTAGATTTTTAGAAAAATTTAAATAAATAAATAAATAAATAAATAAATAAAAGGTTCGGTTGAGTCAGTTCTTTTTTGTTCCTGAAGCATTTTGCTAATCTGCAGGGCAAGGTTTTGCCCTCTACATGACACCTGGCCTCTCTTGAAGAGTAAGAATCCATAAATCTAGATCTGGGGAGGCTCTGGCACTGTCTGTACCGCCCCAAACAGAACAAAACTGCCAATTCAGACTGGGATCTAGCCCAGAGTTTGTATTAATTAAATTATTTATGTAGCAAATAATTACAGGCTTCCCAGGCTTGCTTCTCCTTTTACTCACACAAATACTGTTCAGAGATCTCTACTGATTTCAGAGGAAAATGTGATCTTCTCACTGTTCTTCAACAGAGCTGGCAGCTGTTAGAAAGGACATGGCAAATCTGTATTATTACAGAACCATGCACAAATGTAGCATTTCAGACAACCATCTATCAGGACAAACAAAAACTTACTTTATGTGCACATCTGGAAATGAAGCATTTAGATGCAGCATTGCAGATTTTTGCTGCTTTGTGACCTCCATCAGCAGCACTAGAAACTCCACTTTATCAAGGGGAGGGCTGTCTTTGCACAAAGGCAGGAATACAGCCTCTCAAACTGCCAAACAGAAAAGCAACACTTTTAATGTGAGGACTGCAGTAGCAATCACAAGGCATCTCAAGAAACTTGTACCTTGGTATGCCAAAGTCGCTATACAGATAGCATGAGAAGCCCTATGCAGGTAGAGGTGCCCAGCGAGGAACTACAGAAGCTTCTTGGGTCTTGAAGCTCATCATGCCAGTTGGCACCACACCATGCCATCTGCATGTCTGGATGGAGACTTTGGGTACTGCTGCTACTCTGTATCCACAATTGACACTGTTGACTTCTCCTCTTCCTACTGCACTCTTAGTTTTGTTTGTAGAGTAAAATCTACATGCATTATGTACTTTCACTAAGAGAGCGAGAGCTACTACTGATAGATCTCTCTGGGGATTCTGAAGCATCTATTTACTTTTAAGCTATATGTGACTGCAAAGAGTGCAAGTGCAAGCTGGTGGAGTATCAAGGCTGGTGGACAATTTTTTCCTCCAGCTGTGAGGAAAGATGGGCAAGAGGGAGATCTGATCGATGCTGCTGGCAAACCCTGGCACCCACTGCATGCTCAGCTCCAGACCAGTGCTCAGTGTGGAGGTGGGACCTCTGTGAAACTCCTGCCCCTAGGTCTTGCCTTTCTGCAGCCCACTAATGGATGGGACCTCTGATAGCTCTTGGCTGATTCTATGTTTTTGTATTCAGTTCAGAAATCTGGCCTTCCCACTCTACTGAGTCAGACTGTGTACATCTCGATATCTGGGGATGTTCAGAGACTCCTGAAGAGAGGGAATAATTTGATTAGGTTCTCACTAGTCATAAATTTGGAATAGTCACAGAACAAAAATTTAAAAAGTATTTCCAACTGGGCCTCATCTCCTTGGAAGATAACTGCCTAAATGTTTGCATACTGGTCCTCCAACTCAATATATGTTTAGCTGAGTCCTCGGAAGCTGCGGCGGCCCCCCCCCCCCCCCGGGCCCGCGGGGGGGAAGACATATAAAAATTTAGCCTGACTTTGAGCAATAGTTTTCTTTAGCTTTACAGCAGGGTTGCCAACTGGAAAATTCTTGTAAAACCTACTTAGGACCTAGTTTTGATCCAACAAAGAAGGACCAAGCCCTTTGAGTCTTCAAATTCCAGAGGTCAAAGTAAAAATGATCCTGCATATAAAAATCCCCTGGTTTTAGACTTACAAATGAAAGCATGAATACCCTTGGTCTTACCTACCTGTAGCCTCCGACTTACCCAAATGTTTGAGCAGGAAAACTTCCACACTGCAATGGCCTTCCTTCTGTTTCTGCAGAGTTGTCCCTCAGATCCACATTTCAGGAATAAAACTCCTACTGCACCAGACCATCTCATTCATAGTTTTACTGTGTTTCTCTCAAAGAAAATGGGCAATGGCTTTGCCTTCAGTTGCCATTTTTTTACTGGTGTCTTATCTTTGATACCTTTCACCACTTGGGTCTTAAAAGACTTCTTATAGTTTAGAAAGAATAAATCCAGTTCTTTCTTTTCCATGAGCCTGTGCAACCCAGACCCACTTCATTACCACTGGCAGTGTCGTGAAAGTTCAGGAAAACTGAAGCACTTAACAGTGGTTAACCACTTAAAAGATTTTTGGCCTGTCAGGTAAATCCTCCAGCAGTGTTGCTTGCTTACTCTGCTATCCCATTAGACAAGATAAATTTGGGGGTAGACAAGAGGTGTTTTCACAACCCTGTGCTAGCCTTTGCTAGCACAAAATATCAAGAGTTTAGGGCAGATTTCCTCCAGATCCTATGTGACATTCCAGGTGACAAAGCCTCATTATGCACAGCAGTTTTTCCCTTTTCAAGATCAGAACACCACAATGAGTAAGGAGGTTCCTAAGGGTTACAGCAATGAAGGAAATACATAGTCATCTCACACTATCACATACTCAGGAAAGCAGACCACTTTTTATTGCCACTTTTTGGACAAAATCTTCCTCCTTCTCTTTTGAAGCACTAGAGGACTGTAGATTCAGAACTAGATCTATCCACAGCCAGTGTTACGGGGGAATTCAGACATCATCATGTTGCAATCACTTTGGGCCATGTTAGTCTCATTCTAGCTTAGTTCCCATGCACCTTTTGGGAAGAGCATTTCTAGAGATCCAGGGAGATGTAGGAAACCCTTGATTTAGGTACAAAGACGGAACAAGGATTTCTTTTTATGATGAAGTTTAGAAGTGACATTCTCATCTGCCTGGCACTTACAACACTTAACTATCAGGAGCCTTGCTTCCTTTCCAGTGAGGATCCTTTTGTTGAGGACGTGGAGGAGTTTCTGTTACTTCACCTGTACCCACAACATTTCTTTAGCATAGTGAAAGCTGGAGTATGAACTTGGAATGAAATCTCCCTTTTTCTCACTATATACCATCTTCAGAGTTTACTAGTGCTCTGTGCACTTTTTAATCTCTGTATCACACTGAAGTCACTATATTCAGATCCATATACTTCAGTTATTCTGCTCGCGAGTATAACTGACCTTCCTTCCTTCTTTTCTTCCTTTTTTTCTTTCCTTCATCCTCAAGCTGTTTTACCCTCTTATAGTTTTCTGTAAGTTTTCAGCCTCCTTTCTCCACCTCTGCCCTATCTCAGCTGGCATTCTCAGTTGCCTAGCTGTGGTCCTCTACTTGCCCTTCCCTCCTTCTTTTATGTACTTCCTTTGTGGGATACCACATTTTTTCCTACTGCTTATTTTATCATCTTTATGCTGATGACTCCTAAATCTTCTCTGCCCAAAGCCAACTACCCTTGGCTCGAGTTCATTTCTCTGATATTTCCTTATGACATCCTGCTGCTCCCCCATATTATCTCCTCCCTGTGCACTTTTCATTCTCCCGTCCTTTCCACTGTTCACGTTTCCTGCTGTCTGGACCTTCTTCATCTTCCATATCAGGTCTCCACTTCACCTGAAACTGCTCTGTAGCTGTGTTACCACAGCTCAAACTTTTGAGAAATTTGCATTTCACCTCCAACTCTCTGATGGTAGTGATCTCCCTGGTGGTGGCTTTGAGGTCAGGTGGCAGCCTAGTTAGAAGCTTCCAGCCCACTGTAGCATTAATACTGAGATGAAAAGTTTTGGAGAAGTCCAACTTAGCAGTACCTTGAAGAGGAAGATGAGTTCTTTAGACCAAAAAAATTAACAATATCGGTAACACCATTAAGATGGAGGAATGTTCACCTGATATAAGCTGCTGTTTAAACTGTGATGGTTATGTAGGAAATCAGACACCAAAGATGGTCACTACCTGACTTAGAAAGGCCTTGGTTCAGATTTAAGGATTTTTAAGATGTGAAAATGAAGTCAAGAAAAGATTATTCATAGGACTTAGTTTTATTGTAGTCCTGTGTACTCTCACCTTGACCCTTTTCAACCTAATTAGCAGCAGATCTTCCACAGGCTCTGCATACTCCCATCTCTTCTTGAGGAGAATCCATGCTTGCAGGAGAGGCTCAGATCTGCCCTCTATGACTTTTGGGTGTTCTCTTCATGGCTTTCTTTCCTAGTTCTAGTGTGTTTCAGTTCTCTGCCTTTTACGTTTTCATGACTGAAACATCATCCTTTCTACTCATCCTTTGTTTCTTCTAAATCTCCCTCCTCTGTTTGGACCCATTCTACTAGTATCTACTTTAATGAGTGGTTATCCATACTTATTTTAGCCCAGTCTTTTCAAAAATGATCAGAAAAAAAGTTTCAAAGTGATAAAAAATTATTAAAAAGGAAAAAAAAAAAAAAACCCTAACTAAAATGTGGCATATTAATTTAACTCATCTTCTTGAGAAAAACAAACTTGACATTTTTCATTCTTTTCATCCATTCATTTCTGCCTCAGAAAGGAAGCCACTGATTAGATTCAGTAAAATCTGAAAGGTGTAAAAGAGACCTCAAAAATTAACGATATTTACATATGTTTCAATTTCATACCTTTAATCCACATGTGAAGAGGATTTGCTTTGTTTTGTTTTCTCGTTTTCATAGAAAGTAATGATTTCACTTGTTAAAAGCTTTTATTTTCCCTTACAAAAGCCAAATATCTGGTCATCTCAATGATCTTGAGGGGAGTTTGTCATGCGTCAAGCTGCACAAACTCACAAACTTGGCCTTAATTTTTAGGCCATTCACATACTGATCTATTGTTTCTGCAGGAGTCTGATATCTGGTAATAAATAAAAAGAGACATCCAAATGTCACATATTTCTTAGGGCTGAGATAGTTCTGGAACTGATCCATTAGCAGAGTTAACTTTGTGTTATCCTTTTACATTACAGAGCTGAGACTGCTTCTAATACATCATGCCCAATCACATGAAGGAAAGCAGATGCTTGTCATTTCTTTCCTCACCATCTTGCTGGTACATAAATACCATTCAAACATTTGTTTCTCCTTTCTCCCATGCTAGGATAAGACCTCTGTAAAAACCAAGGGTGCCATTTGTCTTCTATTTTCACCATCAGTTCAGTGCAATTACTCTCCAGCTGTGCTGGGGTCAGGTATACTTAGCACAGGATAAAGGAAAGGCATAGCTAACTTGGTGTTTGCAATTACTCTAGTTAGGAGATCAACTAGGAGGACGAGGTCCTTAACATAAATCAGTATAGCACATAAACTGTTCTGGTTATTCTGTTACCTTGCAACAGTCACATATATCAGTACAATGTTTGCCTACGCTAGAAAACCAGATCATGCTAGGGAAAAAGAAAAAAAAAAAAGAAAAAAAGAAAAAAAAAAAAAAAAAAAAAGACCTTTGAGAGTTATAGCCACTAACACACTGTTAAATATTCAACTCAGTCTGAGACCATCATGTTTAGCATTGTGGCAGCTGGTCAGCCCTTGGGCTTAACCACAACCAGCTGATGTGATGTTAAACACAACAGTCCCTGCTTGTGTTCAATGTTTAGCAGCATGTTTAGGATTGTCTTAGTTACCAAGATTCTTCAGGGTTGTGTTTTATCATGATGCAATTTTCCAGTGTGGAACTGCTCCAGAAGGCTAGCATTTTACAACCTCTGGAAATAAGTCAGAATATAAAGTGTATAGCCAGTATACTTAGCTAGTGGCTATTAAAGAAGTCATCCTTCCACATATGATGTTGCCACAGGTGCAATCTTGGGTAAAGTGATCCTTTCTCTGGAAAGAAGGCACTGAGAGTGGATATTTTCTCCTACAGGATCCTGTTCTGGAGAAAATTTCATTCTCTTTGTATGGAAAAAAAAAAAAGCTATTTACTTGGGGGCGTCCTGGCAAGATGCATCTTTTCTTTTTTTTAAGTTTAAGTTTTTATTGGAAATGGCAGTTTGAGCAAGTCAAGAAGGCAAGCAGAGGGAGACTCTTGCTTTGGAACAAGAACAGTTGCAGTAGAGCATATTAAGATATCTTGGATTTTTTTATCCATAGTTGTGTATATATTTTCAATAATTGTGTAGAGTCATCCAGATAGGTATTTTTTAGATAAACATCAAGAAATAGCAAAAAATAAACACACTGAATCATCATATATATCCTCAAGTTTGAGTTCTTGATGAGCATCTTCCTGGATATTTAAGGAGCAGAAACTATTCAGCCCCAAAATGAACTCTGGAGAAGTTTGGGCTTGGGTCTACATGTGAATTTTGAAGCTAGAGTCTTTTATCTATTAAGAAATCATGTCAATTTTGTGTCAGAATATTCCTGAGCTTTCAGAAATTATGAATATAATTCAAATAGGGCATTGAATCTTTGTTCCCCCAGTTTTATTTATCCAGTGGGATGAGTCCCAAGGTGATGCATCCTCAGTTTTTGACATAATTTCAGAAGGCTCTTTAATCAATTTTGGAGCCCTTCTGCCAAACTACAAAAAAAGCCCCACTTTGCAAAACTGAACCTCCAAGCACTAGACTACATGTTGTGCCCTTCTTTGCTTAATAAAAAGTTAACACTTCGGAGGAGAAGAATCCATGATTCTGAAACATTAAACTACTACTTGCAAGTCAGTGAACATAAAAATAAGGCACTTCTAACTAGTGCCATGTCAGCTCATAAAACTGATTTAAATTGCAGTGAAAAAAAAAAGCTATCTTGAAAGATGCTTTATTAAAAAAATCACTGAAGAGGGATTTTTATTGGAAAAATATTTTCTGCCCATTCATTTCCAACCATACTGATTATGCACAACAGGACAAAGCAAAACAAAATTATATTGACTTTGACTGTTCTGGTTTTTGGATAAAACTGGCCAAATAATAGCTGATGGCTCAATTCAGAGCCTATGAAAGACAGTGGAAAGTTGCCCATCATATGTAAGGTCAGGCCTTACTTAATGCAGTTCCCAGTTAACTGTAAATAAAATCATTATCTTAATTTCTTGACTCGCTCCATAAGTGGGCCATGCGATGCCCATGAACTGATATTTGCAAATTTTAAGACATCTGTCCATAAATTGCAATTGCCTCCTACTCTCCTAAATCTACTTTTGGAAGTTTCTTTTAGTAAAATGCTGCTTTCCGTGTACCTCTACATACACTGAAAACCTCTTTCTTTGAGCAGTTCTTTTTTGAAATCCTTGGTGATTGAACAGAGGCCTGATGTGCATACAGCAAATTGCCTGTTCCATTTTGGTGTCCTTTTCAGCAAGCCAGTTGCCAGATAATACTTACCACAGTGCTTTTGTCACTTATACATTTACGTCAATGTGGCTGAAAATTCTGGAAACTCAAGCCATGAAGATGAACTTCCGTGAAGAAGGATGACATCTTCAGCAGGAGACAAGTCAGAGGGGGCTGGCTGAGAGAGCCAGCAAGAGCAAGTCTAGCAAGGGGAGACAAGTCTATAGGTGAACTACTTTTGTTTTGTTTAATTAGCATCACAGACAATTATTCAAAGACGATGTGTGATTTATGGAGTAGTTGGGATAGTATCAAGGCTTTTATCACAGCACTATTGCATATAGTGTGGTGTACATAAAAGATATTATCTTGGGGGCAGTTTCAGTAAGTGAAAGGGTTGGGAGCTATGTAAGGTAAACAGGACTGTTGTGGGTTTTTCCTGGCATACTCTCACTTACATCTGCCAAAAAGTGGGCAAACTTTTGCCTCCAAAAATAAAAAGTGATTATACTCTGTCTAACCATGTCTACCCTTAACTACACCACTGCCTATCGCAAAGAGAGGAACAGATATGTATTTTGTGGTTATTGTTTTTGGAAAAAATCCATTCAGGAGTTTGCAAGAATACTGTGGGTGTGTTGCTAGTGTGGAGCTGTGTGTCTCTGAGTGTGAACTCATGGTCCTGTAGAGCACTCTGCTATTATCTTTGCAGCTGGATGCCAATACATCACTGACTCTCTTTAAGGGACGGATCCAACTCCACTGACCTTTGTAGGAGCCTCTGCATTGAATCTGATTATGGCTCAAGCTGTTTGAGAAACAATGATTTTTCTCTGGTTCACCTACAATAAGAAAATCAGAGTGCTGTCTCCACATTCAACTACATTTACCTGCTCTCGTGTTGGTTCTTGCAGCTCTGCTTCCACACCTGCTCTGTCCCAATTATTTCTGTCTCACAAAAAAAGGGCAATCATTCCAACTATCAGTCTTCGGTGAAATCTTGTATATAGACATCGTCACAGCCCCTTTGACAGGAAGATCAGCAGTCTCAGCATGGCTGATTTGCTGAGGTGTTTCTGGTTGAAGACTGAAATGCTATCTTGCCTTTATTCAGTGTGTGCAGTGTATCTGAGCCCCACTGAAGAGTGCTACTCCTCTGTTTCCCAAATTATGTATGATTAGCCTCTTACACCAGATCTCATTTCCATCTAATTTTGTCTCTGCTACTGGCTTACTGTATGATCTTGCAGAAGTCACTCCATCTCTCTCCATGATGCAATTCTCATTCCATCCTCCTCCACTTCACCAGTTCAGGCTTGGGTCTCACAGGCTTCTTTATAAGACATGTTTTACAGTATTCAGCTGTGACTATGACCTGGTGTTGACACTATCAGAACACAGAGAATACCAAAACAATGTGGGCAATATTAGGCTTTGGGCTTTAATGGCAGGTTTCAATCCTGCAGCAAAAGAAGGGGTTTGGGTGTGCGCTTCATTTGCATCAGCAGTCAAACTCTCTGCGTGCTGCTTCTGACTTATCCGTGTAGATTTTAAAAGCAGAAATTACAAGGTGGGATGCAGGCTGTTAAAAAGTTTCTGGCTGCACATTCTTAAGGTTTTACAAACTCTACAAAAGTATCCTAAGCAAAGATACGTTCAACCTTTGCCTGTTAGGCATGCTGGCACCTTGCCAGGGTCCCAACCAATTGGAATTAATTAACTAAAGCAGCTACAACATCCATCAAGAAGCCCTGCAGGCTGCAATCTCCAATACGCCTTCAGAGCCAGAAGACAGACAGCACAAACACTATGCCAGTACCATTTTAGACGGCACTCGTCAGTCTAGGTCTTCCATAGCTGCTTCATCCCCCTCTCTGGTTTCTATCTAGCCTTCCCACTCTTCTCCCCAGGAATTCTTCAAGGCAGCATCTTCTCTGATCCATCTTTCTCAAGAGGATGGTGAGAGCATGAGATAACAGCTCTGATTGCCATTCTTACTTTTCTCTAAATCAGAGGAGTCTCATCTTCCCCTTCAAAGAGTCTGTGAAGACACTGTGTGGTAATACAGGGAGTAGGGTATTGCCTCTCCCTGTTCTGCAGCACTCAGCACTGCACTCTGCTGCCTTTCTGCCTCCTGTCCTCTTTTTTTTTTTTTTTTTTTTAAATTATTATTATTTTTTTAACAGCATTCTAACATATGATAACAAAGCTTTATAAATTTCATACCGTGGAAAAGATGGATTTTTTGTTGTAGTTTTTACTCCTGGCCCGTCTCATATATTCCGTCTTCCTCTGACTTAGTATTTCTGTGGCTTGAGTAGGTGTTGCTGACAGTTGTGTAGTTCTGTGTACACGCTGATGGAGACAAACAAAATGCATAGAAAAGGGAGGCTGGACTTCAAATCTATTTCCCTGCATCTCAGTTTCCCACAAAAAAAAATTTGCAATAGCAACGCATAGGTTCCTGGCTAGTTTAGTATCTGGAGCAATGTTTTTTTCAGAGAATATGTATGTTCCTATTACTTTTGGGCTGCTAATCAAAAATTCTGCAAATTTCTGTGTGTGAGCCATGCTCAGAATTTATGTGACTAGAAGATTATGTGCAAATATGTTTGTGGAGATAGTAAAAAGAAATACTCCAAAGAATGGCCACAACTCTAACCTTAGGATAAACTGCAGGTTTCATGTATTCTCTTTAAGTTGTTGAATGGTGTTTTTCCACACTGCAAAAATGGTCACAATTTCCAGGAGAAAAAAAAAAATTGTAGTGAGAAATATTCAGAATAGCCAAGACAAAAAGCCTTAAACGAAATAAAAAGAGCGCTGAAATTTCCCCCGACCCCCAGGCGGTGGTACATATGCTTTCTCCAAATGCTGTCTATTTGTTCTCTCAAGAGCAGCTGATTCCATAAGTGAAATACACCTTCCTTGTAAATGTATTAATTGTCTTTTGACAAGCCACAGCTATCTTCCCACATCTGACCTGCCCCAGGCCATAGGGAAGGCACAGCATTTTCTAAGTCTCACCTATTGTCATGCTTCTTAGACACAACATTACTTCTTCACTCTACTTCACAGGTCACCATTAACACAATTGGGTAGTTAAATACGAGCCAATTATCACAGACAAACAGTTCCTCATGCAAACATGCAAAGCCTTTTCCACATGCAGAATTGCACTGGTTTAATTAAAGGTGTGTTTTAAAATCAAATTAAGGAATTCAAAATTCAAATTCAAAAAGGAATCTATTTAAAGTTGGTTTGCACAGATTTAGCTTAATCTGATCAGGAAATGACTGAAATTAAATTAATCCAGAGCAGATTTAAATCACTGTAAGTGACCACATCTTGCACCAGGTAAACTAAATTGGTTAAAAAACAATTTTGTGTGAACCATATCCCACTGTTGTGCCAAAGAACGTGAGCTAAAAAGATGGATGAAATAACCACATACAGGAATGACACTTAAGGCCTAATTCAGCACTACAACGATTCAGTGTAACTTTGCTGCCAAAGGGTTGATGTTGGCCATAATTGTCATAAAACTCAGAATGGACATACTTGGATAACATTCCCACTGAGCATTTTGAAAGGTTTCCAACCCTAAAACAAGGTAATATTTTGGATTTGGATCTTTTTTTTTTTTTTTTTTTAAATCGACCCCGTCTGTAGTTTGCAGAAATGCTAATCTCCTGAGTTGCATATTCCTATTTTCATTCTTTATTTAAAACTTCTGAAGTCTTCGATCATTTCAGGCCTAGAGAAAATAACAGCATTAAACCTGACTTGACTTATTTTGAGAATTATTGCTTTCTAATCGAGGTTGACAGTCTTTCCATTCCTACACAAATGAGGTAAGCTCATTTTTATAAATAGTGTGCTTCCATCCAAGTTCTGCTCTTTTAGTTCCACGAAGAAAAGAAAGAAAAGGTGGCAAAAGGCAAAAAGATATTGCATTTTCACATAAAATTCCCCTAAATAAAATCCTACAGAAGCCTGAGGTCTGGGAGGGAGTACTTGTGGTGCTTTTATACTGTAAATGCTGATGTTTTAGATTAATTACATAAGTTTCAGTCACAAATAGAGCTTGCAAAAAGAAAAGAAGAAAGAAGGAAGGAAGGAAGGAAGGAAGGAAGGAAGGAAGGAAGGAA
>NW_024962262.1:11358393-11393311 GCF_019238085.1 Lagopus leucura
AGAAAAGAAAAGAAAAGAAAAGAAAAGAAAAGAAAAGAAAAGAAAAGAAAAGCCACCACCTCCCATTACTAGCTTGAGCTTTTCCACAAAGAGGAATTATCAGTTCTTTTATCACCCCTTGTATTATTCTTGTATTTCTTAGTTTTTTACCATAACTGCACAAAACCCAAAGGATTCCTATTCATTTGTCAGAGATTCATCCTTTCCTGATATGGGGAGATTCTTCATTATCCTGATTTGCTGAGTCTTAACTTTTCTGCCAGAGAATTTTTGGAAATGCAATCATGTCAGGGATGGTACTTTTTTACATCTGTTGCCCCCTCCATATTAAGTGCCTGGCTTGTGGCCAGCCATCTTACAAGTAGCCATATTATTATTGAAACCACATGCTCATTAGTGAGGCTGGCACTGACTCAACAACCACTGTCCGAGGCTAACATTATATTCCATTATATCCCAGACAACAGGACAGTATAGCACACAGTTTGTTCAGGAGAACAAACTGTCTCCCTTGACAAAATCTGCATCTTAAACTGTCAGAACTGCAATCCATTTTCTCTCTTTGTATGCGGGCTCTCGTCGTTCACAGAGAGATGTGTTTTGAAAGAAAATACTGCAGCACCAGCTTATCTGCTAGACTTTTAATTTCAAGGTTTTCAGGGACAGCAGGAGTTCCTGGGCCCTTCTCGGGTGGGTTTAATCACTTTACCCCTTGGGAGGCATGCAAGAGTATTTCACTTAATATACAGGAATGACTCATAATCATTGCTTTCAATTAGGAATGTCCTCTGGGATTTCTGGGAATGGTGTTCTCTTAGTTGGGGGAGGGAAAAGAGAATAAGAGGGAGAAACATGGATGGACTCAGACCAGTTCAGACCAATTTTTCCAAAGAAATGCCTTTCAAAGTGGGTAAGCTCCCACTTTCTCTCATACCCCCAAACCATTTGCCTTGCCCACATAATTATTACTGCAGTCAATAGACATCAGTTTCATAGTTCAAACCAAGGATTTAACTTAATTTCATCTTGCACCAAAGCCCTTCCTTGTTTATTTTTGGCAACCATAAGAAACAACACTAACCGAGGTCAGAAATGCTAGAGAATAGTGTGGGTCATTTCCAGTACTTCTCTTTCAACTGGAAATATCTGCAGCTGAAAGTTGTTCCTTTGCTGCAACGGGTATTACACTGATGCCTGTGCACAGTCTCAGGTGCAATATAATTTTTTCTCAAAGACTTCTGGACCGACTTCAGCTCCCTTATTCCACTACCCTGCTTTCATGTTGGTGACTGAGGCTTGTAGAATCACCAACGGTTGACTCCAACAGTTTTCAAAGTGGTACAAAAGACAAAAGCAAGATCATCCTACCCTCATCTGAAACATGAAAGAAGAGCACTTTTCTTGGGTTTAATCATAACAGTTCTTGTGCAAAAGTACTGTGCCCTGTTCACAGAAACAGGAATAAACCTGCATTTATCATAACTCAAAGAGAAATAAAAGCTTACATGAGAAAAGGCAGTTATAAATTCTTGCATTTCAGAGTTTTATTTATGCAAGATCCATTTGCAAATACAAGCTACAAGAAGATAGCAAATACGCTCCTTTTCTCAGAGGAAGGGAAGGGTTAACCCTGACAAATGACATGCTAAATTTAGAGTCATTTTTGCATGTGGTTGCATGTCTAGTTGGAACAAGTCTGCCAAAACTCATTTTACTTATGACCCTTTACAGCTAGCAGAGAAAGAGGTCCATTGTTTTCTTTGTATTAGCAAGATTAAAAACACAGTCCCCCCAACTGAAAAGACGAGCACTGGAAATACTGTCTGAAGCAAAAAGGCGCGTTTTTAATTCTTAATAAACCACATACAGACACACAGCTATCTGTGTGCATCCAACACATGCAAGCATGTGCATACCCTAGAGGTAGGATCCCACTCTATAAGCAGCTATGTGTCATGTGGGTGAAAATAAAATGAGGGAGACGGATACATCGCACTTCAAACCCGTCTTCCCCTGGTAGCAGGCCCTTGAGGGACGCCTTGTATGGTGGAGTCTGCCTGCCCTCCACCAGATGCAGCTAGGGAGAAATGCAGATGTGCCACCTCCCTCCTGGTACAAGAGACACGAAGTGAAGTGGATGTGCTGGGGATGGCTGCAGCAGGGTATTACTGGGTTATTGAGCCCCAGGAGTGAGGTGAGAAGCTCTGTGAGTCCAGCCAGTCTCGACAAAGAGATCAGCACTGCAGCTTTGGCAAGTGCGTGCTTAGGATGGGATCGATTGGATGTAGATGTCTATGCCTGAACTAGTCACCGCAGGGCTCATTTGGCATCCGTAGAGGGAGAGCCAGACACTTTTGGACACGCTTCATCTCGCTGTAATGCAAAATGTCTTAAATACATCTCCATGTACTCTCAGGGGAGGTAGATGACTAATGCAGGTGTGGACTTCCACAGGCGTGACATCAGCAGCTAGCTGGGATGAATCTCACTTTGGGTATTAATACTGCTCTTCATACTTATTGCAACAGGTAGTCTTTGCCCCTCACCTGTTCCTGATAAAGAACTGGCATCCTATATTTTGCTCTATCTGACAGGGCTCCTGGAGGAGATCCTCCAGCATAGAAAAGGAGTCAGTCGTGAAAAATAGCAGCACAGCTGCATGGCTTTTCTATGCAGAGCACAGAGGCTGAGCAGCAGGACTGTAATAACTATTTCTATCTATACAGCCCCTCAGTTCTCTATCAGTAGTCAAGAACTCCTAGCTCCTTCCCCTCAGGATCAAAATATTTGTCTTCTGGTTGCAATATGGACACAGACAAAATTCTGGGTTTTTCTTTGACCTGTTGAGGGTGCTCAGTGACATCAGATATGTTTTTCTCAGGCATTGTACTCTTGGAGATGTAATGCTTTCATGTGCACAAGGTAAAGTTGACACAACAAAGTCATACCTTTCATTACACCCACTGAAATGGGTAGGAAAAAAAATAACATAGTGTGGAAGCTATTTGTCAGTTCAGAAACAGAGGCAACAGACTAAATCTGAAGGAGAGAAATTGCTCTGAATTTGCTTGTGTTAATCAGTGAGATGATTTGGGAGAGGTGTTTTCTACTGGTGGGGCAAAAAGGTGTGCCAATGAGAAGTCCTTCTGTAATAGATAACAGATAGACAAAGTGAGAGAGAGAGGTAATCATCACCAGTACATCACCAAAGGGTTAGCTGGAAGGAACTGGAAAATTATAATGTGCACGAACCAACTTCTCAAGCAGCTTAGGCAGAATTTAGTCACCCATGTCCAAATATGTGATCCACAAAGGATTTGCTTAATCCTTTAGATGTCTGAGAGTCTGTAAGCACTTGAGCTTGGACAGGAAAGCTTAGTTTGGCGTCAACATTTCTGCTGCAAAGCATGCCCAATGGAACCATGATACTGGCTGAGCCAAATACTTTTTCTCCATCTCTGCCAAAGGCTGTGAGATTCACGGATTGTGCCTCTGCTCCTGGAGGCAGGATCCAGTAAACATGTTCAAAGCACACCTAAAGCTCTCTGACAGCTCTGCAAGTTCAATATGTTATCATTAACAGGAGTTGTAGTGAGAGTTTTGTATAATGGCTCAGCAGTTAGCCCATGATTTCCCAAAAAAAAGCTAGAGAGAGGTAAACTTCTATACCTTAGGATGGTCAGACTCCTCACTCCCTCTCCATGGAGGTATCCTGGCCACCCAGCTGTGAACTGCACCAATTGGTGGGAGGCAGTTCCTGATAAAGAGAATATAGATGAGCCTCAATGACAGAAAAAAAATGAGAATTCATGATACCAGAGAAAAGACAGGCCATGCTCTGCAGTCTTCTGCTCTGGATATTTTCCTCAGCAGTGGGGACTTCTGGACTCTTACTTTTTGAACGGTTTAGGATCAGTTCAGCCAAACCAGCAGGATTTCTGAGTGTACACAGCTGCAGAGTTGTAGTTTTTTTGGCTTAAATTTTGGCACTTGGTCTAAATCACACATAAGGCTTCCACATCTTTCTTTGGATTTTGTCCTAAGGGCCCTATATATGTGCATCCATGGCAGGGGCATCTATGGACCAATAGATCTTCGGATCTTTAGGCAGAGAATTGCTGACAAGGATTTGACACAGTTAGGTGCTGTCCTTGCTGCCCCGTTACGCTACCCTTTGCTGGTGCCAAATTCAACAGCCCACCAAAATCCTGCTCTTTCAAGCAGTTTTGAGAGGTGCAACTGGCTGCACTCAAAGTACTGACATGAAGAGGAGGAAACCAGCATGTCCCCCTCTTATCCATCCTTTCACTCCAGATGATTGTCAGTTCATAATCAGGGCCACCAACATGTATCCACATGTATCAAAAAGGCCTGGTAAACAAGAGGAAGGTTTCAGGAGTTCCCCCACGCAGTACAGAACAACTTGTATTTTTCTGTTTATTTATTCGTAGTTAAAATCCTCACAGGTATTTCCATTCCACAGAAGTTTCTGTACTTCTCTGATGCTCACCATCTTTCTGATGGCAGTGATATTCCAGAATAATGACTTTCATATGCTAAATATATGTTGAATAATTGATTTTATCAATTTTAATTTGCTATCTCAGTTTCACTATGTGTTCCCTTGCATTGTGTGTAGGAAAAATGGAGAGGAAGAGCATCTGTGATTCCGTGATTCTGTGATCTGATTTATCTCCCCAGTTCTATTAACTAGTTTGGATAGCTCTACCATACCGTTTTCTTTTTCATTTCCTCTCTAAATGATCCTAACCTTCCCAGTCTCTCCTCATATGGAAATCATTCCCTGTCTCCAATCTTTTTTTTATTGTCCATCTCCCTATCTAGTATTCTGTTTGTTCCCTGGGGCAGGGAGACCAGCAGCAAGCACAGTATTCCCAGAAGTGGGATGACTATCATTTATGCCATGACACAGTGGGGTGCGGTGATGTCAAATTGTGAATTTCATTTTGCATTTGAGCCTCCATTTTATACAACAAGCTGAATGTGCCTAGCTCCAAGCCAGGACGTGTAAACGCACTCCAGTACAGCTTGCTGTCAAGGAGAGGTATTAGATGCTACCCAAGAAAGTCATTTTGTAGCAGTCTGGACCCAACAACTGCAATTGGCTTTGAGCAGTTGGCCCGACCCCAAAGGAAAAACAGATTTTAAACAGAAGGTGCTGGCATGCCTGGTGGATCTGCAGCTTCCCAGCCTTTGCACATAGCAAAAAGAAAGGCATGCTTGGTGGATCTGCAGCTTCCCAGCCTTTGCACATAGCAAAAAGAAAGGCATGCTTGGTGGATCTGCAGCTTCCCAGCCTTTGCATATGGCAAAAAGAAAGACATGCCTGGTGGATCTGCAGCTTCCCAGCCTTTGCACATGGCAAAAAGAAAGACACTTTGCTTAGCTAGGTATGCTGCACTCAGCAGATGTCCACTGACACACTAAAAATTATCAGTAGGAAAAGAAATCCTGTTGTTCTGACTGATGAATAGATCTCAGATCCATCAAAAAAGGAAGGTTGCGCAGAGGGGTAGATGCATTCTCCAGATGCTTGTTATGAGGTAAGTTGTATGGTGACTTTGAAAACATAAATGAGTGTGGAGGTCCCATGTGGCAAGGAAGAATCCAACCATGATTGCCAGCATGGTCTATGTGGCACAGTATAGGCTGGTTCTGCTCATGGGATGTCTCCATCCATCCCCACTGCCTTTTCTCAGAGAAGATGCTATTAAATGAGTACTGCCCTGCCAGGTGGGTCAGCATCATCTACCCAAAGGCTTTCCTTGTGCATGCAGCCTCTGCTGCTGCCATCCCTTCTACCCAGGGCAATGGAAGCACATATCCATTTTCACACATGCAGTTACAGCCACTGAAAAGACACCATCATGTTCCAGACTCACTCTTCCTCTACCTTTGTGTTACTGAAAACTGGCCCCTTAGTCCTGACACTACTGCCATAATCAACAAGTGCATGACAATGAAAAACAAGATTGTCAGCTTGATGCTGATGGGAGAGAAAGGCAAGATGTCACATCAGGGTTTCATAAAAGCTGAACCAAAGCAGAAGTGAAAAAACAGATTCTCTGGACACTAGGAAAAGCAAAGTCTCTGAGGCTTGGTTAGAAAAGCAGAAGTGAAAGAGAGAAGTGTTTTCCAAAGAGCGGAGGCAAACTGGAAAAGAGAATAGAATGGTAATGGATGCCTTACTGCCTGTGGTGTAAGCTTTGGGAAGCAGTCCTTGGCTCTTGACAACAGTTTGTTACATGCTTTGCACGCACAGCAAATACATATTTCTTTCCCTCTCAACAAAATTTATTCTCTTCTGTTGTAGAGTCTGGACAATTTTTTCTGAAACACCTATGTGTTGTTTTGGCTGCAGTGTTTTGTGCATTTTTTTTACTGTTTATCACCAAGTTAATAGATTGAACAACAAGTGCCCTCTAATTCACACTGGAGAATCATTTTTGATCACTGGATTTACCAAATTAAAGCAAGTGAAGAAAAACAACAACAACAACAAAAAACAAGGATAATTAATCAAAATGTGCACTTACTTTGTTCATTATTATTGCACTGTAATTATTTAATCTGTTACCCCATATTTTATAGAAATGTCAAGGCCTCCATAATGCAAATCAAAGCTGTAGAATTTTCTCTTTTATTAAGTATTTGCTGATAGAGAATAAGGTTGCTTTTCCTCTGGAGTCTCTCTGTGCCAGGCAGTGTAGAAGAGGAGGGATCTTGCATCCTCTGCTATGAGTGTACACTAGGAAAGCAAAGTACATGGAAAATTATCTATATCTGAAGGAAAGCCCATGGCCGCAAAAGAAGGGATGATTTTCTGGTCTTGCTATTAGTAAGATCATCTTCATGAACAGAGAAAAACCACTGGGGCTAAAGCCATGAAAACCCTAGGGAGCGGAGGGAATGGTGAAATATATTGGAGATTAACAGTTGCTTCTGGTGTCTCACTCCAGAATTCAGGTGTATGAAATGCCATTGGGCTTTTGGATAGCTTTGGGGGCATTTTAAAGCTGGCTTCTCCAAGACTTTCTGCTTCTCCAGACACGTTGGATAAATCCATCTCCCCACAAAATGTGAATGGAGAAAGCACAACAGCAGTGGTACTTCTGCCTCTTTTCTGCACAAGCTTAGTGGGAATACTTACTGAGTATGTAAGAAAGTGGGTTCAGTGTCTTCTTCCAAGGGAGTTCAAACCTCCTCAAAGGGAATTCAGATACTTGATCTATTCACTCATCGGGAGCCAATCAAAGTACTTCTCCTAAACCCCACAAGTCCAATCAATATATCCCAGGTAGATGGAGAAGTGATGGCAACAAAGAAAACTTTGTTTTCCTTCTTGAATATGCTATATTCTCCTGGATAAGTGATAGAATGGGAAGCATTCATTTACACAAGATGATCTTACTTTTTTCCCAAAGAATGGATTTAAGGGTTATCCCCTAATCAGGAACTTGACTGTCTCTTACATCATCACAAGAAAGGCAGCAGGCATCTCTTCCCTACTTACACTCTGACTTGCAAATCTGGAGAGTGCAGGACTCATTTCACAACCTCAGGCTCTGCTTGGCAGGAGAACTAAAACCTGTGCCCTCAGCACAACAACCTGTACTGTGAGAGACTCAAATCTGCTCCTCCAAAGCAGGAGCTTCCTCTAGGGCTTCTCACATTCCAGATAAATAGAGACCTATGGGGGTCTCTTCCTTCTCTTCTCTGCTTCCTTCTCTTCTCTACTGCACCCCAAGGCAGAAAAAATGGAGAAGTCTCCAAAGCAGTTTGGAGGAGGGTGGTGGGTTCCTGCTCTGACTCTAGCTGATAAATGGGGACCAAATTTGTTCGTAGACCTCAAGTCAATAGGTCCTGTCTCTCTGTTACACTAAAGCTGCCTTACAAACCTTAGCAACATAGAGAAGTTCAAAATGTAATTTATAACTTAGCCAAATTTGTTTACTTACACTGACTCCAGTGTAAATGTGAATCAGCCTAGTAGGCTCCATAGGTCATTAGGGTTTGTTTAAGAAAACACCCACACTTGATTTGAAGGAACTACTATTAGCCAAGAAATCACAAGCAATAATTCTCCATTTCTAGAAATGAAATAGCTCATACTCATCAGACCAGACAAGCCTCACCAGGGGCAAGGGCTGTAACCAGCTCATCTGTAGTGGAGATTTCTAACGTATACAATTTCCAATTGCTAGTGAAAATTCATACAGAGTTGCCAGATAACATTTATCAGCATACAGTGAAAAATAATAATAATAATAAACATAAAAGAAGAAGAAGAAAAAAAGAATTCCCCTGAGAAGAAGCTTTTGGCCCACTTTTTTCTATGAAACCTAAGGAAGGAGAATTGTCTTTCTTCTGTACTATCTCTAGCGTACAAGGAATAATTAACCTACCTGATGCAGGAAAGCTTTGTTTCAACAGTTATCTAGTGAACTAGTAAATATGTAAATGTATTATTTGAGATGAGTTGGTTATTTTGTATTTTGAGAGCTAAGTAGCATAGATTTACTATGTCCAGAACAAACCAGAACTTGTCTGTAGTCTGTGCCTTGAGGAATAGACTCCTGGCAATCCAATCCAATAATGCAAGAAACACCTACCCATCCTAACCAAGATAACCTTTTCCAGAGAGGTATTTGAAGACAGAAACAGAGACCTTCCAAGCCCATCTTTATTCCAAAGAATTCTTACATATTGCTCTATTCACCAAAACATATGTGACTGGGAAAAAAAAAAACAAAAACTTCACATCAACTCATTTGGAAATAGTCAGGCAAGCTTTGGATGTTCTTGTTTAACCGAACTACTGCTTAAGAAACAAGCTCTACTGTCATGTTAAGTTCTGGCAAATGCAGTAAACATGTCTGGATCCAAACCACATTATAATTTGTGTGTGCCCTACTGTGGATCGATTGCATTAGTGTTTTTATAATGTGTTTTACACGTGAAGCAAGGATAAAAGGCTTTTTATGGATGCTGTAATGAGGCTGCAGAAGAGAACATGCACATTTACCAAAAAGAAAAGAAAAATCTTTGTGCTCAGAATCATTCTTCCTCTTACATCAACTGTAAAAAAAATTTAAAAAAAAAAAAAAAAAAAAAACCTACAATAAAGTTATTAGAAGCAGAATCATGCAAAACCTGCAACATAACCTTGTCAATTCTGCTTGAGACTGTGGAAAAATTCATTCAGGTATGGACAGAAATTTGTCCATACCAGTGTTGCAAATCCTTTTGCATTCATTTTTTGTGGGCAGTCGAATGGTCACTTTTTCAGCAAGGAGTGCTCTCATTAAAATTAATATTAAATTGATGATAAAATTGATGTTGCAGAATTCTTGTGCAAAGTCAAGTTGAAATTGGTAATGGAGAGAAATTGCTCTGGAAAAAAAAGATAAAAAGATTCCAAATGTTGAACAACCTCATCTAGGAAACATTCCTTGCATCCAGCCAAAACAGATTGAATTTCAGCTATCAATATGCTCAAGACAAACTGATTGCAAACAAGCTACAGACCAAGAATTATTCAGAGAAATTAATTGATGAATCACTCTGAATAAATTGAAATGATGATCAAATGAAAGAAAATTGTGGTCAGATGATGGAAACTTTGTGAATGGAAAAATGGAGGT
Source organism: Lagopus leucura (assembly GCF_019238085.1). Taxonomy (NCBI): domain Eukaryota; kingdom Metazoa; phylum Chordata; class Aves; order Galliformes; family Phasianidae; genus Lagopus; species Lagopus leucura. Next base: position 11,368,059 of record NW_024962262.1, read on the forward strand.
GAGATTTATTATGTTACTTGTTAGGAGCTATTTGTCCTGCTCTGCCTGCTGCCGTGTGCTAACAGAAAAGCTGTTGGAATCTGCAGAGTGGAAGAGCAGCTCAGCTGGTTCAGTCCCAAAAGGTTTACAGTGGCAAAAGGAAGATCAAAATCTTGTCTTAAGTGGATTTTAAGCAATTGTCACCTAAGAAAAGAATTGGATCACATCCTGAATATGTCTGAAACCAAGTTACTTCTGACTGAGTGACTAAAGGGTAGATATACACACTCCCAGGGGTACGTATTTCTCCTATCCAGTTCTCCAAATGGCTCAGCTTTCCTCACATTTATTTTCAATATGTGATGCCTCTTTCCTTCATCTAAGATCCTTGGCTCTGTGTAAGGATCTATGCATGAGGAAGGAAGATTGTATCACCATTGACAATAAAACTACAATGCAAAAATGCAGCAAGCGCTTTGGTTTATGAGTGCAAATAAAACATTTCACTGGAACACACTGTGGACAGATTTATTTTCACTTGCTTCTTTATGAAATGGCTCCCTATACCACTGCATGCATTTGCACACACATACAGGCAGATTAGAAAAGAAATCATGCTGGTTCTTGGTTACCCCCAGAACTGACAGAGAGTTAATGTATGGTCCAAGAAGAGTTTTCAAATGGAATTTTAACCTTTTCTTCCAACAGAGATTCATGGATTTGATTCCTGTCATCACTGAAGCCAACAACAAAACTATTGTTTATTTCTGTGGGAAAAGGATCAGGTCCCTTATTTGCAATTTTGGCTTTTTTCAGAATCATGTATTTTTTTATTAAAAGGAAATAAATCCCTATCTGCATTTAATCACACAACTAGCATGAAAATGAACTCAATGAATAAAAATGTCAGGAGTGGGAAACGATAGGGTTCTCTCTTAGCCAAGTTTTCTGTCTAAAATTAGCCTGCCTTTCTGGATTTACTGCTGTTATTAAGTGAATGTCCTTTTGACAATAAAGCAGTGCTTCTTGGATTTAGACAGTGTTGTGAAGAATATGATAAAGTGCTCTGTGATGTATGACTTTGATTGACTCAAGGGACCTTACTGTTTCGATGCTGTGGTCTGTTCTTTGTTCTCTAGATGAAGACTTTCTGTTCATTTAATACTCGGTTCAGGACCAGAACTTGGAGAAGGATATGTGTAAAGATGTAGAGTACCTTGTTTCTGCCATGCTAACATGATGAATTATAGCGTATTAAGGAAGTGTTGACACATGTGGGAATAGGCTCTTGACATTCTTGCCAGTAATTAAGGCACATTGTATGTAAAGTCACTAAAAATGTTGGAGGCTTATTCTTTGTTAGAGAAATTGTTTGCCAAGTGGTGTTATGTGTAGTCTTGATGGAAAATACTTCTATCTTCAAAATTGTTGTGGTTCGCACAATAATGAAGGCAACAGACAAAGATTCATTAGTCTGAAAATATTTAATATTTCCAAAACCCAGATAGGTGATCATTTTCCTGCTGAAGAGAAAAAAAGTGCACTAAGACCACTGCCTCACAGACAAATCAGCTGAAGCGCTCAAGGAGATGTTGATCCTCTGCTAGAAGCACTTGCCCCGAGAGGTGTTCACCTACATTTCCCCATGCCCACATCCATGGCTTCCCCGCCAAGGGCAACCTCCATGCCCAAGCAGGGGGCTCTGGGGCTTTAGTTTCCTCTGGGTTTTATATTGGCAAGATCGGTATGTCAGCCTTGTGTAAACACATATCAAGCTGCTCACGCTACAGGCTCCTCCTATCACTCACTCCAGATGTGCTCAACAGAGATTTAAATCTTTCCTTGGCTTTGTTCCTATCACCAGTGAATGGTGCATATCTCTCCAGCAGTCTCAGGGCTGGCTCAGCTGGGAGTTAGCTGGATACCAGTTTCCTCAGTTGCCATTAGGGAGCTGCTGAGTTTGCTGTAACCTAGATTGCCTCTATCTTCCCTTTCTTGCTTTAGGATATTTTACTTCCTTTCCTTCTGAATAACATTCTTTAAGACTCAAAAAAAAAAAAAAAAAAAATGAGATATTTCAGATAACTCCCTGTTAAATCCTATTATCCCACTTTAGATAGTTCTTTTTTTTTAATGTGTAATGCATACACTTAGCAGTAAGTTTTTACTCAGAGAGTTGGCAATTGATGTTTAGTAAATGCTGAGAAATTTGGGCTGAGAGAGAATTGAGTAGTTGATTCAAAATTACAGTACACTACTGAAGGAAAGATATTAGGTAGATAGAAGAGCTCTCACAGGCTGCCAGTGGCTCAGGCATTTTGTATGAATAGATGCATATTTCTCAAAACAAACATTCTCAACGAGACCATGCACAAGTGTAACTGCTGAATTAATTTCATCACAATTGACATGCCAAACAGCACCAATATCAGTTCCCAAAAAGCGGGGGGGTGCTGCTCCTCTATAATAGGTCTGTGCCCCCTCAGGCACTACTCAACTCCATCTTGGTGTAACACAATTTGTATAGCAGCTGGCTCTTTTGCTAGCAGCACAACTAAGCAACAAATCTCTCAAAAGACAGAAGTGATCTGAAAATTGTTTCTAAGGAACTTTTTAGCCTTTCTTTTTTTCTCTACTTTATGGTACACTCTTCAGTATCAGAAATTTCCCCATTGGATTTCCCTAAAGACATATGCTTAGATACAAATCCCAATGCCTATTGATTTATTCACAACATTTAGTTCAGTGGATTGCATTATTTACATTGCCAAGTTCCTTTATATCTTTCCATTGGCCGGCATGGCCTCTACAGAGTATACCAGCCAAATATATAAACTCTACATATGTTTCTACTAGAGCAACTGGCCTTACAATTATGTCCAATTAGTTTTCACTCTCAAGAATTTAATCACATCTATCATAACACATTCACTACATCAGAGTTCTATTTCTTTTTTTTTTCCTACCTCGCTAGAGATTTTCTTCAATTTTTCAGCTCCTGGGATTATGTCAACCTTCCAGTTCCTTGAGGAAACGATAAAGGGAAAAGGATGAAGAATAAAAAAACTCCTGAATGGTGCAACAGAGGTAGGTAGGGAATGATGTTACCAGAGCTATGGGCACCCTCCTAAAGCCATCAGGCAACTGGCTCGAGGAGAGCAGAGACACAGACATTCACACATCACGGGCCAAGTCCTGCAACCGACTGCAACTGTGATTTGTGGAAGGCGAAGGTATAAAAGTGGTCAAAAAGGGATTATCCAGATTAGCGGAGAATAGGCCATTAGTGGCTATAAAAATGATGGCTTAGCTGCAACCTGAGACAGACTGCTGGAAGAGTGGAGAGGAAGCAACCCTCCAGCCTGCCTCACACTCCACTCTTCCCACCCAGGCACTGTTTACACCTTTTTAGACAATTCTTGAGTTACTGTAACTTCTAGCCTGACCCAACCAGTCTGGCAGTCCTGATTCCCTGTATTTTCAGCACAAACGTGTTATTTTGAGTGGTTTGTCACACAAAGATGCTAGACTGTTTGAATAAACCCAATCAAACATAACACAGGCCATCTTGTCGGGGGAAGACTGAAGATGTGCCTTCATCTGTAGTTCTGGAGTCCTTTTTGATCCCATTTAATAAGACATGGAAGACATTTAAAAGATTCCAAATGCTGCAATGAAAATGATTCAAAGAATTAATAGTGTGGGAGGGAATTTCTGCAGGAGATATAAGTAAAAAAAGAATAAACAGGACCATTTATTTTACAATGGACAAAGGAAAACATATGTTAAAGATATATATAATACAGCGCATGTAGAAGTCCAAATGCATGTTTCCAACCATACTCTTCCAGAATTAAAAAAAAAAAAAATGCGGTCAGAATGAAACAAAATGCAGCAAGTGAAAGAAGGCAAATTTGTTTGCAACTCCAAAATACCTTTTGAAGCTTACTGCTACCACATAGCTTTGAAATAAATGTATTGTAGTAAACAGATTCGACTGCTTTCCTAGGGAAGAGTTTTTTCACTTCTCTTTGCTCTTAGAGGGTTTCAGTTCTCTTGAGAAGTATCAGTATCACTGATGTTTTTCTTTTTTCAAGCTATGTTTTGAAACATGCTTTTAAGTCATGATTTTTTTAACAGAATAAGTTAAGGAAGAATCTCATTTTCTCACAGTTGGCATTGGCATTTGTATGCTTTTTTTCAGAGTTGGGATGTCACTTCTTTTTTATGGGATAAAGATCTTTTTCAAAATGGGCTAAAGACAAAAACATCAGAAATGTTGCTATTTCACTTTCGAAAGTGAAAAATAAAAATGAAAATGAGAAAAAGTGATGGTGATAAGCGAGAAAATTCTTCATATCAGACCATTCCTCTTTCTGAAAGTTCCATCAAAATAAGTGCACTGACTTCCCTTTAGATCATAAAATTCAAAAACAGGTAAGAGAATGAGAGGAAGAATAAGACGAGTCAGGCTGAGAAGTAGTACACAGAAGGGAAGAGACATAAATAGGTACAGTCCCATATATTACCTATCCATTAATTAATGGGTTAATGTAATCCTAGAGAGCAAGCAGGTAAGCACAGAAAACAGAGTGACAAGTAACCTCCAAAGAGGTGCTCTAGCTGTTGTCAGCAATGCTGGGACATTACTATAGATAAGCAATTAACAAGATGCAACTTTTCAGTTCCCGTATTTCTGACAAATACTTGTATCTGATCTTGTAACTCTTATTCATCTGATTTAATAGTGTCCAACCAAGAAACACTTGTAGGTCATCTCCTGGAGCTCATACTTGGACTTTATTAGGACAAAATCTTAACCAAAGATAGTGAGAGTTTTTGCCTGAGTCAAATCCTAGCAAGGACTTCCAGGTCTGGCCTAGTGGGACTGCTCTCAGGAGTAAGGGTTGAATTGTTATAACACAAAATACCAGCTGTAGTTACGTTAACAGGATAAAATTTCAAGGGGTATCCAATCCCAGTGCCTCAATGTAAAGCTAATCACCAGCTGGACTAAAGAACAAATTTCCCCTCTGGTATAATATCACACAATTATATGCATTATGAGGGTTTAAAATCTGGCATTGGCTGTGCTATTGTTGGAACCAGGAGAACCACTCTGGTTCCAACAAGAGGCCATTCATCTGCACTAATTTGTAGGTTAGGGAAGGTTTTAAAATAGGAAGTCTTTTCTTATGCAAATAGGGACATGGTAAGAAACCAGGAGCCTGCATCTATGATCTGATCACCAGATCACAGAGGTTGGACATCACCAAGCCCTCATGCCAGGGCAACCTTCAAAACCAGACTTCCGTGGCACCATGGTGTAATATAAACCTTAAGGCTGGGCCTCCACACAGGGGTGAATTTAACTGCTATTTTGAAATCAGCTTCTAAAATATTGCTAACAGCCCTCTAGCTCAAAGATTTGGGATGAAGGAATAAAAACAGGGAAACTAATTCTGATAAATTATTCTCCTGAAGTAATGCTGCCCCTTTCCTAGGTTTGGCTGGATACACATGAACTGTATTTGAAGTACTGAGCAAACTCTTTGTGCAAATGATGAGTACTTTCTCTTTTGAACAATGGCTCTGAGCTGTTTCAGAGCTTTGTATTTGGGCATGCAAAATGTATGGCATCAGCTTGTTAGATATGGGGCACCCACTACAGCAGAGTAAGGCAACCCTGAAGAGAAAGAGATTCCTCTCTGCCGTATTGCTTAAAGCTACATCACATCTCCAAATCAGAGAGCCTCTCTCTTCCCTGACTAGGGAACAAGTTCTTCCACTCCTTTCAGCTTTGAATTTTCCAGTGAAGGAAATATTTCCCTGTAGAAATCTTGCATATATCATCTGTCGTGTATCTTATACTGGCCTTCTTCTCTGAGTCGTCTCCTGCATTCTCCCTTCTGCATACCTGAGCATGATCACTTCCCTGCATTGCCAATAGCTTTTGGGATCTCAAACAGTGATGTATAGAGGCAGGATAATAAAATCAACCTCAGGTATTTCCAGCCTAAGCCTTTATCTTTACATGCTTTCTGTATGCATATACAAGATGGAGAGGGATTTCCATACTAAATAATTTTGAATGGTCTTTACAGACAGATATGACGACAAAATTCACCCTACTCTTGAAAGTAGCTGAGTGTATGTTCCAGTGGAACTGCTACAAGTGGAAGACACTGACCCTCTTGTGGACCCCTGAACAATGATACCTAGACACATTCCTGGGAGCCACCCTCATCCAGACTCCACACTAGATGCCACTAGACAAAGCCTCCATTGGAGGATACTTTGAGCTCTGCTTTCTCTGAATCTCCTGCCTTAAAATAGGCTTTGATTTGAATTATATGTTTCTCCAGCTAGGTTGCTCAGCCCATGGCCACGCATACTATAAACTGCCATTGTAAGCCTGGACATGATCATGGCTGTCATCTCAGATTCTTGTCATCTGATTGTAACTCCTTAATATAAAACTTATTTATTGATTTTTAAAATCAGCAGCAGCCTTGACTTGTAATGGGAAATTCTGATATTCCACATTGGTAAATAGAAAGGTGGTGACAAACTTCCTTGCTTAAAGAAGCGGCTGGACTCCAGACACAGCTCTGAACATCCTCACATTGCCGTGATTTTCAAGGGGTGCCACTTTCAGGATTGCAGCACGCCAGTTACGCTTCCAGCTCCAGATATTTCTGCACTTAAACTCAGGGAATTCTTTCTGTACCTGCTTCTCTTATGTACTTAAGAAAAGCAATTTGCCATCCTGAGTAAAACTTAAATGCAACAAAAATGCTTTGATAGGTGCAAAAAATAACGTAACGCCTTTAGTAGCCAGGTATTAAAGAACCAAAGTACGTATTCCCAGCTTGTATCACTATGGTTATAAACACATCAAAAAATTCCCAAAAGTGTAAGAAAGACAATAACCAGGGTAGACAAAAAGCCAGGATCTTTGGTAGCAATGGGGAATGGTGCTGTTCTGCAATGAGGAGAAAACAATGCATACATTAGATAACATTACATCTCTAATTTAATACTTTTTACCCGCAACATCACCAGGGTGCTTTTACAGAGCAGCTACAAAGGTTAACCATGTTACACTCCTATTCTGCTGCTAATATTTCAGTTTAACACTGCACAGCATTCTAGAAAACAGATCTGTTAGAAACACAGTACAGTGCATCTGAAAGAGGCTAAAATCTGAGGCATCTCCAGAGTGACTCAGAGAAGAGTGCACTTTCAGTGGGGATAATTTACAGGAGGCCCATTTTGTTATTTAATATGTTTATCTGTGATCCTGTATAAAAAATCTACACCCATTCCTTGCAAAGCCTGTAGATGACACAAAAATCATGGAGTGGTAAATAATGAGAAAAGCAGATCCGTCCTACAAGCAATCTGGTTAGTGTGGTAACCTGAGCTCACTAGGAAAAAAACCCACATATTTTATTTTGCCGTTAAGCAGAATTCTGAGTATCCCAAATAGTTTGTACACAGAGGATGTGAGGTACATTTAAGAAACAGAGACTTAGAAAAAGATTTGGAGGTCATGGTTGATAACCAGCTGAGCTGCACAGAGTTCCCCACGCAATGCACTGACAAAGGGAGAAGACAGCTCCTGCTATGTCCAAGCATGGGACTATAAAACATGAGCATGGAAGGGCAGATGCTCTTTGCTCCTTGGACTATTAATAGAAGCAGAAGAGAGCAGGTCCAGCTCTGATGTCTGTGTTTTAAAAATGACTACTGGCAAACTGGAAACAATTCAAGAAAGAATTTTAAATATACTTGCAATTGGCAAAAGCTGTTGAGATACTAAAAAAAAAAGTGTGGTTCGTCTAATTTATCCAATAGAAGAATAAATGGTGATTTGTTTGTGGTTTATAACAGAGCTGGCTGGGTATTCTGTCTCAACAATAGAAAATGAAATTTCCACACAAATTTCTATAAAGAAAAAATAATGTTACTTTTCCTTCAGGACAGGCAAAGTGAAATGTTTCACTTTAGGTCAACTCCACCCCAGTTTGTTCTGTTTGAGGAAACTTTAAACTTCACCTTCTTGGGAATGCACTTCTCTGCAGCTTAGGTACCTCCTTTCTTCCATAAGCCAGCCACAGGGTAGTTTGTCACTTGGTTTGGCGTCATATATAACATTACAGGAGCTGCAGTACAGCCAAGAAGTCTCTGCCTAAGTTGAATAAGGATAGTGTTTGTTCAGGCTCCAATTCCCAGAGGAAATGCAGTATTATGGGAAAATATGGTTTTGTGTTCTTTTTTTTTTTTTTTTTTAATATTGAATTGACACAAAATGAAAGCTCTTGTCAATGAATTCAGGAAATTCAAATAGCAAGGGTCCTACATTAAGTAAATGATAGCTTTGTTTAGATTTGTTTGTGTGTTTCCAGTTTGGATTTGTCCTGTTTTGTTTATTTTGCTCTTAAGACAACTTTTTGTGTAAGAGAAAAACAAATGTTGTATTTGCCCACTGTGTGAAAATTCCAAATTTTATTTGGTTTTAGCTTACAAGTAGCTGTATTATGTTTCTGATACCAGGGGGATCTCCGAAGTAGCAGACAGAGACACGACATCCAGTAGGTGGAATCTGACACTAGATTAATCCAAACTAGATAAATGCCAAGATTCTAACAAGGGAGGGAATTAAACACTGCAACAATTTGTCTAGGAATGGGACAGGCTCCCTGCTGCTTCCATTATTTGAAGTCAGGCTATCTCCTTATCTGGTCTAGCTGGTGATTCAATCCCACAGGCTGTATTGCAGGCAAAAATACCTCCAGCCACAGTATCTAAAAATCCACACAGCAGCATCGCGTGGAGAGAAACTGCTAGAAACCCTATGTCTTCAGGGCTGGAGAACTTTGGTTGGTTAATCTGCACATATCTTTCCTTGTCCATCCATAACACATCTTCTGTGTAATAAAACATTTCATGGAAGAACCCTGTGATTGCTCTGTGGTTCGAGGTCTGACTTGGCCATGGCTTCCTTGAGCCCAGCCAGCATGTCTGGTTCCAGGGACATGATCAAGCGTGCTCCAGTAGCCTCTTGCTTGCTTACCTAATTTTCTGATACATAATTCCCAAATACATGAATAACCTTGCAAATGTCTTGTTCTGGTTCTTGACCCAATGGAGGGTATTTAAAACTCAATGAGAATATTTTTATATGAGAGGCTGAGTTAGTGAAAGAAGCATTAAGAAGGCTAGAGAGGCATGTAGTGAAAAATCATAGCAAATGTAATGCTGCCACTATTGCTCACCTCAAACAGCATCACGGTAAGAGTTAACCCCTATTTTGGGACTGTTGGTGTTGGCACAACAAGTGTGGATGAGAGGCAGAAATTAGTAGAGCAGGACATTCTAGGCTCAAGTCATCCATCCACAGAACAGGAAAACCTTTCAGTGACAATCTAGACCTTTCTAAGGCCAACTATACCAGGCTCCATTAACAAACAACCACCTTTGGACAGAAAAGAAAAGTGACTTTTCCTTTTTCTTCACCACAGTCGGTCAATAGCTTTGTTTTGGTCTGCTAGCGAGGTTAGATTATGAGAAAAAGCATTGTGCAGGGACTGTCTTTCCATGTGCAACATCTGTTGGTGTTCCAACCAAGTGGCTCCACACTCATGACACTACCACTGGCCTTTCACATAACAAAGTGCTTGAGAGCCATGTTCAGTGATATAGCAGGGCTAGTTATGGTTTCAAAACCTACTGTGTTTGAGCACGGACCTTGCTGCTCAACAACAGAACATTGAAAGCCCAAATAAATGGCATTTCATTGGAAGTGCCATCTCGTGTCTTAATGTCTTATTATTCAAGCATTTGAATAATGTTACTTATGGATTCTCACAAGATAGTTCTCTCTTGCTGATGAGTTGTAGGAAAATAACAGCCTCCCACTCTAAAGAGGTGGAAACAGAGTAAAATAAAAAAGAGACTGATGTCACAAGGACTTTGTGTGAGATGTTACAAGGGTTGAGGGCTTGCCTATCTGGGAAAAACTCCCCAGCATCCACAGGAGCTCTTCAGACACAGCTGAGGAAACAATGCAAACTCTGAACATCCCAGGTCTGGCCTCACTCTGGGCTCTGTCAGACAGACTGCTCTAAAATTAGACTTGCTGCATTGAGCCTACCTCGGCAGTCTCAGGAAGCAGTGGCAGCACGTGCCAGCCTGGCATGATCATTATTCAAAAGAAGGGGGAGCAGAGAGTCAGCCCCTGCCCACTCCATATTCAGCACTGGGTGTAAACCTCACTGTCTGCAAGGGCTAAACAGGGTGAGGTGGGGCAGAGAGAATGTTATTATTAGCCCTCATGGGAGATTTTTCATACAAGCCCTGCATTTGTTTGATAAATCCAAAATGGACAGTGGAAACTTACCGCCATCAATGATGTGGAGGAAAAGTCCCTCCTAGAGAAACTACAGGCCCCATTGTGTCCTGCTGGAAGGTGGAAGATGAAGTCCGTCTCCCTGCCTGATCTGACTCTCAGTTCAGCTTCAGGCAGAGCATCAGTTGTGCTCAACTGAGCCTGTATTTTGCGGAGTCAACCACTTGCTTCTCCCTCTGGTCCCCACAATGCCACAATCACTGGGAGCAGAGGAAGGGAGGACCTGAAAGACCTCCACGCCCCATGCTACCTGGGGAGGATGGCAGCACCTTCTGCTCCGTGTACATGTGGGAGTTCCACAAAGCACTGTATTTCTCTGGAGTAAAGCCCCTCATACATGCTTTCTCCTCAGACAACGTGGCTCTGAGTTGCTTTTAATGAGAGATTGCAGCACCATAAGCATTATGTTTCCCCATGAAACAGAGACCATCATCACACTAAGACATTTAGAAATTAGTTTTTGTGCAGTTCTGTTAGGAACATATAATGTTGACACATCCCGAGTGTTAAAAGAGGAACTTTTCTGAAGTTTGGAGAAGAAGGAGGATGAATTTACTCCCTGCTCTTCAGGAGCAGCACATAGGATCGCCCAGTTCCCAACGCCTCACTTTAGGAACGTTGGTTTAGCTGCTATCCCAGAGCCCAGGCACAGAACATCAAAACAATATCTCCAAGCATTCAATAAACAATGACAGTCCCCGAAATAGCTTTCTAGTGTTCTTGTAATGTACTTCCATGCATCAACTTATGTGACCTTGAACTGGTATCATTTCTCACATGGGAATTTTCCCTTAGCATTTGTTGCTGCAGCTCTTGAAGAATGAAGAATGAAGTGCTGGACTCTTAAACTCCTTCGTTTCCTTCTTTCATTTATTTTGGGTCTGATGGGGAAAACATATGACTGGATATGCCTTTACAGGCAGACACAATCTGATAATCACTGGTTGATCGGACAGTGACTCCAAAAATGGTCTGTAGCCAGTTCATTCTCCTTTTGTAACATCATCAGGCTAGGTGGGATCCAGGAAGGAAATTTTATTAAATTTCCTTAAATCCTACAGGCAATATTCACCATGTTCAAGCCTTTTGAAGCAGAAATTTTGGAGCAAGTCAGGTTCCTTTTTGCTTATTTACAGTCATTATTCAATATCTCTTTTCAGAGACCTATATGCAAGGCTGCTTCTGTGGGATTTTTGGTGGTCCTTATGGGGCTTGAACAAATGTAGATTTTCAAGGAGCAGTTGTATGTCTTCCCAGGATGTAAAGATGTGACCCGAAAAACCTCTCTATCATTTCACATGTAGGAAAGGCAAGGGATCCCATGATCTACATCCTCCCTAGAATCACAGAGTCAGAGAGGGTAGAAGAGACCTCTGGAAATCATTGAGTCCAATTCCAGTGCTAAAAGCAGGTTTCCTACAGGAGGCTGAGCAGGAAAACCTGTGTGTGAGGGTACTTTGCTGCTTGGCAGAGGAGATGCTCTATGGGCTCCAGGTGGTGAGAGTGAATGGCCATGGAGTGGGCACAGCAGCTAGATCTTCTCATCCATTTCCCTTCTGCCCTCTCTTTTAAAACCTTCTGTGCTAAGGCCTGCTGTTCTCCAAGCTCTCTTCTTGCTCTTGGAGAGATCACCTTAGCTGAGCTGCAGAGTGGGGAAAGAGGTCATAGGATAGTGGGCAGAGGAGAGAAGCCCACTTAAAGCTGGAGCACCTGAACACTGGAAAGACAAAGAGACCTGCCTTGGATTTGGGATCTGGGTAGTGCAGCTCCAAGTGGGACAGGCATGACAGCTCCCTGATGAAAGCACCTGCAGCTTTTATGGATGCTGAACTCTTTGCCCACAGTGTACCTCGGATGCTGTGGTTCCTGAGGGCCTGCTTTACTGCAGGAGCAGGGAAGGACAGCCTCGGGCTTCACAGCATGTAAAAAATACAAGGGCTCAATTACACAGAGGCACCTCATAAAGTACCCCTTCAGACCATGTGCGGATTTACAGAAGGGAAGTGAGTGGCCCTCAGGGGGCTTTTGCTTGCTTGTTAGTGCTGGCCGGACCCCGGGATGTGTCCAGCAATAGCATCATCTCATTTCCTTAACACTGTTGTGTGCTGAGGACACTCGGGATGAAGCTGGGGTGAAGCCTGGGGCAGCACAGTGATAGAGGAGCACAGCATATCCCCATCAAGCAAAAAAAAGCTCAGATAAGCCTGGGAGCACAGAAAGGCAAAAAGTAAAGAAAAAGAAGAAGAAAAAAATGAGGAAAAAAGAAAAAGAAAAGAAGAGCAGAGTGGAAGAAAAGGAGCAGGGAAAATGCAGGGTTGCGGGGGGAGGCTTCTCTGCTGATATGTGGCACAGTGAGCAAAGAGATTCCTCTGAATCATGTGGGGACGTACAGGAAGGAGGGACATAAAGGAAAGAGAAACATAATGAAGGAGGAAAAGCAGGAGACGGGGAGAGGTAGAGAAGAAGGGATCTGACTAAGGGAGGGAAAAAATAGCATCAGAGCAAAGATCTTCAGGGCAGAGAGAAGGAAAATGATGAACTGGAGAAGCTGAGTAGGGGAGCAGAGAGGGAGGAAACTAGCATCCAAACGAAAAGAGATAAAAGCAGAATAGTCCCAGAGGAAATGAACTGGGCACACTGAAATAGTGTCAGATATAAATAAATCAGACAGGAACATTTGGACACTTGGAAAAATGGGAGGAAAAATACGGTGTGATATACAATAGCAGGAAAAAAGTGGGGTGATGGCAATGGGAGAGAGGGAAAAGCAACAAAGAGAGAGAGAGGGAGTGAGCCAGATAGCCCAAGCAGTCCCGAAATATTTACATGCACACTTTGAGGTGTTTGCTCTAATGAGCAGTTAGGGAAGCAAAGAAAGTACAGAATAATGCAATCACATCGTTTATATGGGCAAGTGGGGATTTTGCAAGCCAGAAGATATATGCACGCAATAATTGTTTGTGAAAGTTGGGAGGCAAATAATTACAGCAGTAAATCATAATCCTTTTAATATATTATCAGTTTGATACCCAAGCAGTAAATGCATACGCATATGGTTTTTGTGCTTAAGAAGCAGCAGGAAACCTGAGTGCTAAAACAAAGGGAGGGGAGAAGCTCATTTCTCTCTCACTGTTGCCTGAGAGAGTGTAAGGAAACTCACTCCCTCTTTCCTTCTTGTGAAGGCCATCCTTACTGGAGCTGCCAAGGGTAGTAGTTTGCATTTATTGGGAGTACAACTCCTCCAAAAGTGAAATTTTGCAGAGGAAGATTTTGATTTTGCTATAGATGAAAAATCTATGAGGAAAATTTAAACCAAGTGTTCCATTTTGGGCAACATCAACTCAAGCCAGAATTTTAGAAAGCTGATGAGAAACTTTCTGTTTCTTTTCATTTTCAGACATGAACAAAACACATTTGAAATTTACCAAATAAATGGAGTCTAAATTTTGTTTCTGTCATGTCAGCTGTGACTCTGCAGAGGCAAACATGCCTCTGTGTGTGCTTGTGTGTGCATGCATTTCCCCATAGGCAAACAAATGAATAAAATAGGGGGAAATAAAGAGAATAAACAAACATTCAGAGTTTATCCTAATTTTGAGCTGATTGCAGAGGAAAGCCATTGTGTAAGCATTCTACCAGGCCATCTGTGTCTTTCTTTTTTTTTGAAGGGGCTCGGTGATCGTATGGCAGGGAGGGAGAAGGGAAGATTATTAAGCAGTAATTTGGAACATTCCTTTAATAAAAGCACCGGCCTATGTTCTAAGATGGTGCAGGATAAGAAATGTGCCACAGCCTTTAGTAAGCAGCCCCAGTGATTAATTGTCTTCTTGTTTAAAAATACATTGCTTTCTTCTCCTCTGAGGTTGCCCAGTTTCAACATCCGGCGGTTGGATCTTATCTTGTCCTTTGTCTGCCAGATCAAGTTTCTGTTCCCCACGTAGATATTTATAGATCATGATCAAGTCTCCCCTTAATATTCTTTCTGCTAGATAAACAGAGTGAACTCCTTGGGTCTATCGCAGTAAGACATGCTTTCCAGAACTTTCATCATTCCCATGGATTTTCTCTCTGAACCTTCTCCAATTTATTCAGCACTCTTCTCCAACTGTGGAAATTAGCACTAAGAACAACATGCCAGGGACGGTCCTGGCTGTACCAAAGACAGGCATAGCCTCCAATTTTTTATTCAGTTGTGTCAGGACTGGATCTTTGGAGGACAACCCTCCCTGCCCAATTCACATGCCACACCATTCCCTCCCAATTTGTAGCTTCACTCGCCACATCTATCCTCACGCTACCATTTGGTTCAGTGGTGAATTTTAGATGTGAGTTGTGCCATACTCCTTCCAACTTCACCTTCTATGAGTCTTGCAGGTCACCTGTGCAAGGTTGCTGCAGGGGAAGCCAGATGCAGAGCTTCTCTGCCACACAAGCACATGTACCCCAGCCCCTGAGGGGGGCATTTGGCTCTGAAACAGCAATGGAGGAGCAGTCTGTGGGACCTGGCAAAATCTGGACTGATATCAACACTACGTCTCATGTAGAGACTCCAGTGTGAGATGCTTCACCTGCTCTTGCACTCCTGGCTGCCCGAATTATTTGCTAATGTAGGTAAGGCTGGTGATTCATGGGATCTTACCAAAATACTGAAAGAAAAAGCCTTTCTCTTGTATCTATCTTCTCAGACCTTCTATAGACCAAAGAACTTTCCTGACCTGTTCTTTTCAAATTTGTGGACAGAAGTTGTTCAAGCTTCTCATTTAATGTACCTCCATTATTAGCTGATGTTTAATGTTTTCCTGAAATATTGTTGCAGTGGAAAATACATCATCACTTTCAGAGGATTATAAATTTTCACTTGTTTTTTCCAACCAAAGCAGAAAGCTATTCCTGTCTTTTCTGTGTTAGTATAAATAATTCCACCATTTCTATCTACTGAGAGAAACATCACTGATAGGTTTTCTTCACCATCATACATCAAAAACTTCTTGTCCTTAACACGTATGATCTTTAACTGCTGGACAGATAATTCCTCTTATGTTTCTTTTGCTTCCCTTATGAATTTATCACCATTCCTATCTCCTGATTTAGATTAATTTCTGTTGCCTCACTCTTTTGTCCAATTGTTACATGTGAGCTTTTGTTTTATAGAGCAGCTTTCACTTAAGCTATGTTGTTTTTGTTTTATAACAAGTATGGCTTTTTGGTAAAAATGTTTTTAAACAGTTTGCAATTATCATTCACATTTTTCTGCTTAAATTCTCCCAGTAGATTTGTATTATAATTGTTTTCAGATTTACAAAACTGGCCTTTAAAGAACCAAAAAAGTATATTACTGGTTTGTATTTTACTCGTTCCACACAAAAAAATAATCAAGACACGATCTGGTGCACATAAGCAGCCATTTCTTTCAATTCTGTAATCAATTTCTCTCTATCTGCCATAATTAGATCAGATTGGTTTTTTTGCTGAACTTCAGTATATTTCAAATGTTAACAGAAGAAATAAAGGCTCTGCAGAGTAATTAGGGAGGGATGGACTCAAGTCCCTGCTCCACATTTTGCAGAGAGAAAGTTTTAACCCATGCTGTCCTGGGTGAGCACCCTGACCCCTATATTATGATTTTTTCAGCAATACCCTCCTACTAAACCAAACCTTTCTTTCCCAAATGTATTGTTTGAAAAATCGCTTTAAATGCTCCTTTTTGGTCAAAGTTGTACCTTCTTATTAATCACACGTAGAATGAGAAAATTATTTCATACACTCCCAATATGATGATTTTGCTGAGTCACAGAGGAAAAAAATATCACTATTCACTTTTGTTTTATTATTATCCATCAGTTAATATTCCACTTTTGCAAGTTAACTCACTTAGCTTGGGTACTGTTACATGAAATATATGCCCAGTTACCCATCACCGATGAGTCAGGAATGACAGAGAATGTTGGCCTTGTGTCCTTGGACAGTGCTGTTCTCTACTTGCTCTGAGGTCTGATCTTTACTCAGTGAAAATACACTGGTCCCTTTTTTAACTTCTTATTTATTATTATTTTAATATTTTCCTGGCTATCCAAGCCAACCCCTGTGTTAAGAAATTGTTCCTCTTTCTATTGAGTCAAAAAATATCCAGACTTCGCACACTTCTTGGGAAAGGCAGACAAACATGCTCAAAACCGTCCCTCCACCTCCAGAGCGCTTATGCCACTCACCTATCTGTCACTCCTCCGCCTTGCCTTTCAGGTTGCCTCTTTCTGCTTTGGAGATCAGAACAACCTTTCAGGAGACCACCCGGCTCATTCAGGGCTGCCATCGCAGCATCTTTTCCTCTGAATGCAGGGTATGAAGCTTAACAAGCCTAGTAGTATAAGACTCCCTTAGTATTTCTGAGTCCTGTAAGGTCTATATTTCTCTGCTATCCAGTGCCTCCAGTCCCCAGCACTATTTGTATGGAAACACTCTTTCATTCCTTACTGATAGTTCAGGCTGGCAGCAAAGAAGACACTGAGAGGAGTCTAAGGGCTATCAAAAGAGACTGCAGGGGACTAGGGATGTTAATGGGCAGTGCACAAGTACAGGTGGTGTTTTCCCCTCTTTTTTCAGTAGCAGCAAGGGATACTGAGAGGACCAGGAAAACCCATCTGATAAACACATGGCTAAGGTTAGTGTCACCTCAGGAATTTTGGCTTTTTCAGCCATGGGGTGGTTTACTCAATGCCTGGCCTGATGTCTGCAAATGGGATCCACCTGGGTCAAAGGGGAAGAGAATTCTTGCCCAGGACCTGTCAGGGCTCATTGGCAGGGCTTTAAACTAGGTTTGAAGGAAGAAGGGGCTGATAGTTCACCTGTCTATGGCAAGGTGTGGGATTGCATAGCAAAGTTAAAGGGACAAGGTCTAGAGGGGGACCTCAATCTGCTGCATTTTATGATGTTGAAGGCAACAGGGAGACAAAAGGTAAAAACTTCAAAATAATTAAGGAATTATCTTTCAAGAAGGTGGCAAGATAAGCTGCCCAGCTGAAGTCCCTCTACACTGACACACATGGATTGAGATACAAATAGAAGTCAGAAACCACCGTACTACTGGATTATGTAGTTGCCATGACCAAAACCTGATGGGATGATTTTGATGACTGGAATGTGGCTATTGATGGCTACAACCTGTTTGGAAGGAACAGATGAGAAAATGGGAGGAGACATTGCCCTCTACATCAAAATAGGAAGAGAGTGGGAAGAGCTATCCCTGAAGAATGGCCACAAGCAAGTTGAAGGCCTATGGGTAGGAGTTAGAGACCAAGGCAACAAAAGGAGCCTGGTGGCTGGGGTCTACTACAGGCCACCTGATAAAGCGGAGCCTGTTGATGAAGCCTTCTTCCTCTAGCACTGTGACTGCAGACTTTTGTCCTGATGGGGGACTTCAACCACAGAATCACAGAATTGTAGGGGTTGGAGGGGACCTCCAGAGATCATCGAGTCCAACCCCTCTGCCAAACCACCCTGATATCTGCAGTAAAAGTAGCACAGTGAGATGTAGGCAATCCAGGAGGCTTCTGAAATATATTGAGGATAACTTCCCAAGCCAGGTAATAACCCCACCAAGGGGGATGCTGTACTGCACCTGTTGCTTACAGACAGGTGAACTGATTGGTGACATCAGAATCGGAGATTGCCTGTTGGACTGTGGTGACCATGCAGTAATGGAGGGATATCAGACAGGCGAAGAGTAAAATCAGGAAGCTTAATTTTAGGAAAGCCAAATTCTAGCTCTTCAGTTAGTCAACAAAATGCCCTGGGAAACTTTTTTCAAGAGTAAAGTAGTGGAGCACAGCTAGCAGATCTTTAAGGAAGCTTTTCTTAGGGCACAAGAATTCTCCATCTCCAGGTGAGACGGAGCATGGCTGAACTGGGACCTGCTGGTCAAACTAGAGAGCAAGAAGAAAATGCACAGGAAGCGGAAATGGGGACAGGTTACCTGGTAGGAGTACAGGGAGGTTGTTAGACTCTGAAGGGATGGGGTCAGGAAGACCAAGGCCTTACTGGAACTGGATGTGGCAAGAAGTACAAAGAAGGCTGAGAAAGGCTTCAGTAGGTACATCAAACAGAAAAGGAAAGTCCTGGAGTCTGTATCCTCCCTAGCAAGCAAAACAGGCAGGCTGGTAACAACTGACAAGGAGAAAGAAGAGGTATCCAATAACTTTTTTTTTGCCTCAGTCTTCACTAGCAACTGCTCTACATGCAGCCCTCAAGCAGATGGTACAGAAGGTGGGAAGTGGGGGGGCATTTCCTCTCCCACTGTAAGTAAAGATCAGGTTCATGACAGCCTGAGGAACCTGAATATCCATAAGATGATGATGAGATGCAAACCAGAATCGTGAGGGGATTGGCTGACATAGTCACTGAGCCATTCTCAGTGATATTTGAAAAGTCATAGTGACCAGGTGAAGTCCCCAGTGACTGGAAAAAAGGCAATGTGACACTAATTCTTAAGAAGGGTAGGATGAATGACCCAGGGAAGTACTGACCTGTGAGCTTTACCTCAATGCCAGGGAAGATCATGGAGCAGATCCTCCTGGAAGCTTTAGTGATATGGGATAACCAACATGGCTTCACCAAGGGCAGGTCCTGCCTGACCAACCTTGTCAATTTTTATGATGGTGTAATTGTATCAGTGGACAAGGGAAGAGTCACTGATGTCATCTATCTAGACTTCAGTAAGGTCTTTGACGCAATCTCCCATAACAGCCTTCTCTCTGAACTGGAAAGATATGGATTTGATGGGCAAACTGCTAAATGGATGAAGAACTGGTTACAAGATTGTACCCAGAGAGTGGTAGTCAGTGGCTCCATGTCCAGATGGACATCAGTGATGAGTTGTGTCTCTCAGGGGTCAGCAAGTTTGCAGATGATACCAAACTGTGTAGTGCAGTTGGCACCATACAGATGGGATGGGATGCCATTCAGAGAGACCTAGACAGGCTCAAGCAGTGAGACCAGGTGAACCTGATGAGGTTCAACAAATCCAAGTCCAAGGTCTTGCACCTGGGTCATGGCAAGGATGGAGCACAACCCAACCCTGCCAAAAAGGACTTGGGGGAAGGCTTCAGCAAGGCATTTGACACTGGCTCCCATGACATCCTTGTAACGAAGCTTAGAAAGTGTGAGATAAACTATTGGACAGTGATGTGGATTGAGAACTGGCTGCCTGCATTCCTCAGAGTATTGTAGTCAGCAGCTGGAGGCCTGTAGCTAGCAGTGTTCACCAGGGGTTGGAGCTGGATCCAGTCTTGTTCAACATCTTAATCAGTGATCTGGATGAAGGGATGGTGTCTGTCCTTGGCAAGTTTGCTGATGTTATGAAGCTGGGAGGAGTACCTGACACACTAGAAGGCTGTGCAGCCATTCAGCAGGACCTGGACAGCCTGGAATGTTGGCTGGAGAGGAACCTCATACAGTTCAACAAGGGCAAGTGTAGAGTACTACACTTGGAGAGAAATAAGTGCACGCATCAGACAGGTGAAGGGCTGACCTGCTGGAGTAGAGCTGTGCAGAGATGTAGCTGGGTGTCAACAGGCCAGCCAAGAGCCAACAGCGTGACTCCTGAGGGCCAATGGTATCCTGGGGTGCATTACAAAGAGCGTGGCCAGCAGGTAGAGGGAGGTGATCCTCCCCCTCTACTCTGTCCTGGTGAGACCACATCTAAAATACTAACCCAGCTGCCCAGAGAGGTTGTAGAGTCTCCTCCTCTGGAGATATTCAAAACCCATCCAAACGCTTTTCTGTGCGGCATACTGTAAGGGAACTTCATTTTAACAGGGGAGTTGGACTGGATGATCTCCAAGAGGTCTTTTCCAACCCCTATGATTCTGTGTAAGATACTCCCCAAAACCTTCCTAGACTTCATGAATCCCTTCCTGCAGTCTAAAACCATCCGTACTTATTGACTCTTAGGACATACAACAGAACTCATGTGTTGGAGTAGCTCCTTGAGGATCCTTAGAAGTACTGGTTGATGAATGGGGTGCCAATGTTTATTTACTTCAGTTTGGTATAGGAGTGAGTCAATTACATTGCCTTTTGGTTTTGTAGTTTAATGTTGGCAGAGTGCTTAGAGCCTATGTAGGACCATATTTTATTTATTTAAAATATCTGGAAAAAAAAATGAATAAATAAAATGATGCAGTTGGTGTAAGATTTATGATGTCCTGAATTTTCCATGATTTTAAGTGGTTGGGTTTGTACATGACGTGTTAGTCAAGTATGCAGTCCATTACCAGTCTTGTCTGGCTTTTGAAACAAAAGGTCTTTTGTTGTGGTGAATCATAAAGAAAGCCTTGCAGGTCCTATTTTTGTGATGACACTTACAAGAAAGAATCCTCACAAAGTCCCATCACCCTTCCTGGAGAGCAAGGATGAGGATTCATACAGCAAATATGCTCCTATCTGTCAGTCTCAGAAAGACTAACAGTGGAAAAAAAAAAAATAGTAATTGCAGAATAACTTTGCAGTTTTTGCCATAATTTTCCCATAAGGTATCCAACATATTTGCATCATTCATCAACAAACAGACAGAACCATAAAGTCTTTCAACGCCATTCAACTGGTTATATTCCCTATTAATTTTTTAATCAGATTAATTTTAACAACAAATCGATTGCCTACCAAGATCCGCTCAGTACTGACAACTGTTTGCCATGGTATAGTTGTCAGTAGATTTGTGAGAAATACTCTTATTTAATAAGATAAGCTGAGTGGGTACTAGAACACACCATTTACGGGCATTGTACAGTCCCGTGAATGTTAACATCTTCAAAGCAGATGCTCAATTTTGCCAACTCCTTGCTTAAACGTCCCAGTAAAATATATCCTGAAATCACTGGGAGCCTTTCCACTGGCTTCAGTGGACACTAGGCTAGACTCTAAAAGGCATTCAAAGCTCAACAGATGAGCTTTTAGAGGCTTTTCTAACTGTTAGGACAAGCGTTCCTTAAAATAAATTTTGATGTCAGGAAGGCTCCCTAACACATTTCCCAAAGGGCCATGAAATGTTTGGCTGATCACAAATCCTTCCACACCAAACAGAAACCTTCTAATACACTGGAAAGCCACAGATAGGTCTAGGAAATTCTTACGTAAAGAGATTTAAGGTAAATATGGAAATGAATAGATTAGAAGAAAATGTGTAGGGTGAGTTATTAATGGAGGTAATCCAGGCCTCCTTACCCATGTGCCACCATGTGCTCTACGTTCTTCCTTAAGCCTATCCTAATGTGTTTTCCTTAAGGCTCTTTTCCACTTCCTTAGTTCATGAAATAAAGTAACATTAGCTCGTCTCAGTGTTAACAGATGTTGTGAGGAATTATTTTTAAAGTCACTCGTATCCTGTATCTCTCCATATCTTTTAGCTCTATTGCAGCAAATTTTAGGCTTTTTTTTTTTTTTTCCAGGAAAACGAAAAAGAAAAAACCGATGAGGATTTACACCGTACTCTCACTATCATTAAATAAACCCAACGTGAAGTTAAATCACTGCAGTCAAAGTATTTTTATGCCTTTTAGAAATCTTCCTGTATCTCCGCTTCTCCCTTGAGCTGGCAGAAATCCAGCGTGGGACACAGCTGTACACTAAAGGGACTCCGGAAAATCAGAGAGTGGTGAAACCGAAGGGCAGAGAGAGGCCATTACATCCACCAGTCTGTGCCTTACAGGCATAACACTCCTAACAAACCTGATGTTTCAAAGGAGAAAGAGGCCCTAGTGGATGCTGACTGCTTGCAATTTTTCACTGCTTTTCAGCAGTATCCCTGCCCTTATGCAGCCATCCTAGAAGAAGAGAAATTGCAATCTAATTTCAGTGGAGAAGGGATGAATGGATAAGTAATGGTAAAGTTTTAAAAGTACACTTCTAGTAAATTCAGGTGAGCATGCAAAATGTAGGCTACTCACCTGGAGCCAAACAACAGGAACCCTAAGGAGCTTCCCTGGTAAGAAGGAACTCAGAGTTCAAGGATGGCAGTGGGAAAAAATCCATTTGCTTCAATAGGCTGCAGCTTAGACCCCTGCCATTCCAGAATGTGCTGGAAGATACATTTGGGGAACACTTTTTTCCAAGTTTTTTATATTGTTTTTCTCTTAAATCCCAGTATTATAAATACAGCCCATGCACGTTGAAACTCTCAACTCCTCTTCTGCCAGCTCATCTACAAGGATTGTGAAGTGACCTCAACAGCCAGTGAGTGCAACACATGCTGCAGCAGCCTGACCAGCAGTAGGAGCTTGCCACCAGGCAGGTACCATCAGGTTTCTTTGTGTCAAAAAACAGGGCAGGAGGGAATATTGTCATGGCCAAGGAATGAACCTGCAGTTTCAGACATTGGGCTCATGCTCTGGTCCTGTTTCACTACAGTTTTTTCATCTTCATGGCTTTGAGATAACAGAGCTAAAAATTTAACACAAAGATCCATTTTTTCTATGCAGAGGTCTCAAATTCAGTCTTCTCGATCGTCAGGGAGGGATGAAATCACCCCATTTCTTGTTTATAAATCTATCTGTGATGTGTTAAGTTTACACAGGCATGTGTGATCCTGTGTTAACAGAAAGATGTAATGGAAGATAAGTTTACTTAACTATTTTTATTGTTTATTGTTGATTTGTAACCATACAGTGGCTGGCGCTGTTACATCTCATTATCTTCAAAGAAAGCATGCACTGAAATAGGACTGGATGGGAATCATACTTTCCTCCAATTAGACTCCCCACAATTCCTCCAACATTAAAAGGATTGAAGCAGATTCATGTCTGGGTGGAATTTGGCCCATTCTCATCTATCTGAATGCACATATAATATGTTGTAAAGCCAATATTTATGATGACTGGACCCTGAATGTGAAGAGATGAGGCTGAATCATATTCATACAGTCAGTGAGTGATGACACTCTTTTATCCAAACAAAAAAAATAATAATAATGTCTACTAGAAGGACAGCCTCAGGCAGTATTGCTTTAGGAGAACAAAGGCACTTGGTTTGTTGTAGCGTATGTGGTAAGAGCGCCAACAGATCAAGCAAAAAACACAGCTTAGCTCAAGAAAGACATTTATATCTACCCTGTGGATGGGACCAGGTGTCTGGTATTTACAGATTACACAACAGGGACCAAAATAGAAAGCAGTTACAAAAGTTTGATAACAATAGTTTTTTAAGAGAAAGAAAGAAATATGAAATGCAGTTGTCACATGTGGTCACTGTTGCAGAAACATGGGTCACACTTGACTTACAAGATAAGTGGGGAAGTAGGATCTTGTCTGATGGCTTAGTGGGGAAGTGGGAGGAAAATTACTCAAAAAAAAAATTGCGGTTTATATATTTGTGAACACCAAGTAGTCACAGTATTTGTGAGAAACTCTTTTCCTCTGATGAAATGCAGTCTTTTGACCCTCAGGCTGTATTTTTGCTTCTTTGGTTCTACATCTGTTAATCTGCTCCAACTCCAGCAGCCCCTGCAAGAGGACCAGCGTGATACTGGGCAAGGGCTTCATCCTTCAAGCTCTGATGGACACCTTGTTTCTTGGAGTACTGAGCAGCACAGCAGTACCCCCCTGCTTCAGGGTCATTTTGGTGCCCCCCTCCACATTCACACAGAAATGCCACCATGCCCAAGCCATGAGTCCTTAGGGCTGCCCTCTACCTTGCCAAGGATTGTTTTCTGAAGGTGCAGGTAAAGAGCAGGCACCTTTTCTGGATGGCAAATCACAGGGTTCCAGCAGTTCTGCTGGTCCACCAGCCATCCACAGCTGTTCCATGTCTGTCCATGTGACTTCATGTTCCTCATAATCACTTGTTTGCAGCGTGAGGGCCCCCGATCATACGACCCAGGCACACAATCTTTGTATGATTTATTTGTGTGTTTTATACCACGTAGAGGATTTTTATATGTAATGCAGCTATGGCCATGCCCTCCTTGGATGACAACATTGCAGTGCAAACATCACGACATCACTGATGCCAAAACACAAACATCATAAAACAATCATCACACTATTGGGGCCATAAACATCACAACACCAAGGATCTAACAGGCTCGATTCACTCCTTTAGGCAGTGCTCCAGGAAAAATGACCAAAAAAAAAAGAAAAAAAAGAGAGAGAAAAAGCAAAGTTGATGCATGGAACATACAGGTGGGGAGTATGGGTACCTTCACAGAGCCTTTCCCAAAGCATCTCCAGGAAGTTTCTATCTTCACTTTATTAAAACCAGCTCTTCTCAATCCAGATTCATGCATCTCAAATCAGTATAAACTCCTGTAACCACATTAGTCAATCCAGACAGATTCGTCCATTACTTAATGCATTACTCAGATTTCAGTAACAGAAGGTATGTGATCTAGAGTCAAGTTCTGTTATGCTTGGATGAAAATAAAAACAGAAAAAATGCTCTTGGTAACTGCACCTGTGAGACAAGAGTCACTGATTTTGGGTATGATGGCTAAATGTTTTCAAGGAAGTAATTTTTTAAAACTGCATTTTCTTTCAAGCTTTGTTCTGATGAGCATGTAAAAGGCCTAATTGACTAGCAAAAAGAAATCTCTGTCAACAAGAAGTAAAAGAAGTAAAAGAATTTCTTCCTCACTGAAGTTTCAGTAACTAGGTTTGGTTGTCTGTAGTTACTCCTGCAGTAGCAGGGCAGCACAAAGGATCCATGGCTGTTCACTAGGAAACCAAAACAGTCAGGAAAAAAAACACATTGAAGTTAAAATGAGGAAATCATGCTCACTACCTCGTAAGCAAATTTGTTATTCCAGATTTTTTTTTTTTTTTAAGGGAGAAGGAAGGAAGGAAGGAAGGAAGGAAGGAAGGAAGGAAGGAAGGAA